>NW_005842410.1:902083-911630 GCF_000455745.1 Alligator sinensis | reverse complement strand
CCTGCTGAGTACTCTAATCACTTGTATATAGCCAGCTGCCCTTTTGCTTGCTCTTCTGTTGTCTCCATGAATTTTGTATTCCTTTCTGCACAGTGTTTCAGCTGATATATATAGGGTGTAACATGCCTCCAAAGATGTTTTCTATCCATTTTATCCAATCATGGTGTAATGCAAAGTATGATAAACCTGCTTCAAGAGGAGGGCTGGAAAGAGAGATCTGGGTAACGCCTAGCTCATGGCTTGGTAGATAGAGCCCTGTGCTAGGAAGTAGAAGATGCATGTTCAAATCTTCTCTAGGTGAGAGGGGCTTAGAAGGTAAGTCTCCTGCTCTCTTGGGAAGTGACCTAACCATTAGATTATTGGGAAAAGTACCTGTTCCCAATAGGTAAACATGTTTCACTAGAGGACAAAAACTGAATTGCAAGCTGTGCGTAAGTGCCAAAAATCATTGGAGTTACACAGCTGCATTTGAGACATTTAAGTTCTTAAACTATAAAAGGATTTGGTTATTAGCACACACCTCAGTATACAGTTACATTTTCTTTCAATGTGGCATGAGCTACTTCACACAAAAGTACTTCTAGTGCCAAGTTCCAAGGCTGCTATAAATCCACATGAGCACGGCACACGATAATTTCCCTGTGCAGACACGTCTTTGCTTGGGCCCTGGTCTTTAATGGAAATGACAATACCTCTTCTAGAGGCACCAACATAAAGCAACAGCTTTCTTCATCATGTTGAAAAAAAGAACTCAACATTAATAAATGTTTTTTTAACAATATATTGTCACTGGGCCACATCTTGTCCAATTTTTGGGGCCATAATCCATCACCAGGCTTACACACAACTTGGGGTAAGTCAGTAACCAATGTTTGAAAAGACATGGTATAATCACAAAATGAGATTTAAACTCATCCTTTTTAAAGAACGCCACTTAAGTGTGAAAAGACTTCCTGTCTACCTCCCACTATCCCCTGCCATCCTAACCTCAAAAGTTACAACATAAGTATAAAACAATAGGCAATAAGTGAATTCATACAGGCAAACACAAGGAAGTAATAAATGCCTTTGGTATTGTGGGAGGCAGTGGTTAGTTGCATAACTTTGTCATGTTCTCTGTAGCTGTCATTGGCATTAAAGTTTTAAGGAGGATGAATAAACTGCATGGGTATTTGCAGGGGACTTTTCCCATGAGTAGTGACAAGGGGAGGGGAGAACATGTTGGCTTGTGGGGGAAAGCATAAAGATGATAGTTTGCAGGGATGCTAGTCATCCCTGGGCAATCAAAAGTAGGATTTGACATTCCAAGAGCAGATGAGAGAATAAAGGTCTTTTCTAATCTCTACTATTTTGATTTTTTTTCATATGTAGCTGTTAAATCCCATCCATATTCTAAATTATTGTTCCAATTGTCTCAGGTAAAACATAATATATATGTGGTACCTTTGGGGGAGAAGGTGAGGGCTGCCACCCCAGCACCTGCTCCCCCACTGCCCCTCATGGTCCCAGCCCCACCTCTCTCATAATGAGAAAAGGAAGGGCAGATGTTGTGACTATTTTGCCAAATAGAGTCATTTTACTTTTTTTCATTGGCCTGCCTTTCCTAGCCTTGTTTTTCTACACTTGTTGCTTCTTTGGGTAAGGACTTGTGGTATAGTGTACAGTGCAGTGGTTCTCACCCTTTTTAGAATCAAGGCACCCCTCCATAACTTTTCTGAATCTAGCAACACCCCTTTTAAGAAATTAATTTCACTAATTTGTTGACTATGGAAAAAATAACGGAACAATTCTTTTCTTGCAGAGAACTAGGAATCTGTTGACACTATGGATTCCTTTGTGAAGTCTCTGGGTTATCACAAAAGCTTGTGCTCTATATACATATCTTATTTAGTTATTCTATAAAGATGCATATCTACCCTGCCTTTATCTTTTCATAGTGGGTCGGAAGGGACCTAAACAGGTCATCAGGTTCGACCCTCTACCCTGGGCAGGAACGGGTGCCAGGGTCATATCACCCCAGCCAAATATCTGTGCAGCCTCCTCTTGAAGACCCCCAAGGTAAGAGAGAGCACCACCTCACTTGGGAGTCCATTCCAGAGCCTGGCAGCCCTAACTGTAAAGTAATGTCTCCTGATATCCAGCCTGAACCTTCTCTCTAACCATTCATGGCCATTATTCCTAGTAACCCTGGGTGGTGCCTGGGGGAACAGAGCCTCCCCCAATATTTGCTGGTCCCCCCTGGTGGGTTTGTAAACAGCCACCAGATCCCTTCTCAGTCTTCTCTTGTGGAGGCTGAATAGGTTCAGGCCCTTTAGCCTCTCTTTGTAGAGCCTGCCCTGCTGCCCTTTGACCATGCGAGTGGCCCTCCTGTTGACCCTCTCAATCCTAGCTACATCCCTCTTGAAGTGTGGTGCCCAGAACTGGACACAGTACTCCAACTGCGGCTTGACCAACGCTGCTGATGCATCTGTAGATGCACGACAAGGTGCGGTTGGCCTTACTGACCACTTCCTCACATTGGCAGCTTATGGTCATCCTGGAGTCAACAATGACTCCAAGATCCCTTTCTGCCACCATGTTGACAAGAAGGATGTTCCCCAGCCTATAGGTGTGTTGCTGGTTCTTTCTCCTTAGATGCAGTACCTTGCACTTGTCTGCATTGAATTCCATCCTATTCTCATCTGCCAGTCTCTATAATTTGTCAAGATCTAGCTGGATTCTGTCCCTCCCCTCTAGCTGCTCACCTCGCCCCACAACTTGGTGTCATCAGCGAATTGGTACAGCGTGCATTCCACACCCACATCCAGATTGCTGATAAAGATGTTGAACAGTACAGGCCCCAGGACTGAGCCCTGGGGGACTCCACTGTCCGCATTCCTCCAGGTTGAAAACAACCCATTCACCACCACTCTCTAGGTGCAACCATCTAGCCAATTTGCCACCCATCTGACTGTAGGCATCAATGCCGCAGTCACCAAGGTTTTTTTAAAATCATATGCTGGTGTTTTCACACCTTAAAACAGTGCTAGTATTACATGGCACCCTTAAAATAATCTCATGGTACCCCAGTAGTAACCTGGTTGAGACTCACCAGTATGTAAAAATGCCTACCACCTATAACACAATACATCCAAACTTAATTTGAGTCTCAACATCACTTGTGTTACCATTTAGATGGGAGAAGCAGGGGAAGAAGGTAAGGGAAAAGAAAGGGCCAGGAGTGAAGATCAGAGAACAGATGAGCTAGGTACAGTTGAAAATGTCTAATAATGAAGGCATGGGATGCTTACAGCTTCTGCCAGCACCTCTTGGAATGTGTGTTCTTACTATGTAAGGAAAGACCTCATTGCCTTTGTTTTTTCAAGTGCATGACCCATCTTCCTGCTGTCTCCATTAGGAATTAGACCAGGCCTCAAGGTAGACACAACCTACTCAGTTCACCCTAGTCATTACCAAATTTTCTTATTTTCCTTTTTTTAAATATGTCCCAGTCTGTTGTATGTTGTTTCAGTTTTAGACTTAAGCTCTCTGGGGCATGGATTATTTCTTTGTAGAGTCCCTTCCACAATAAATATTGACTGGAGATAATCGAGAACTATTAAGATAGTTCATGTTTTCCCTCCATTTGCTACTTTTCTTTTTGGTTCAGTCCTTTCACTAAGAAAGTGAAAGTGTGGGGCCATAATGTTTTAATGTCTATCCTTGCTGAAACCTCATCCTCTTTATGCTTTAGTGGTGTGGTGCTAGTCTCCATTCCATGATTCTTTTACAGGATGTTTCTCTTGGTGCCTTTGCAGTGCTTCCAAGAGCTTTTTTAGTTTATCTTTTATACTTTGCTTATATTTTTATAAAATAAAAAGGATTATGCAGAGTCAACAAAGGTATTTACAGGCCTCTTAAATTTTCAAAGCTAGATGAGATTCAGCCACAGGCAGTTCCTTTTGACACCAGTGGAGAAGAGTGCGTTGAAATTAGGGATGGGTAAACTGCAGTGGTCAGGATTTTTCAGGCTCTCAAAGTAGTTTTGTGGTGCAAAACCCATCTGAATTTATTGACCATATTTTCATGATATTTTTTTATTCCCTCCAAAAGCAATCCACTTATATCAGCAACAATTTATTTTCCTAGCTAAGGGACAGCCTTTGTATTAGGCATAAAAGAAAAAAGCCTTTTTAAACTGAGTTAGCACAAGAACAAACTTTATGCCACAGTAGCAGTAACCCTATCACTTACATAGCACTTCTCTTTTTTGAAGTGCTTTTCAAACATTAAATAATGAATACATACATGAAGGGAGATTGATTCCCATTTACAGTGTGGGTTCTTTTCACTGTTCTGGTGATGGAAAGGAACCTAAAAATGGGGCAGGGATATTTGCATCCAATTTATGGTTCTTTTTAATCTACTAAGAAAGTGTCAAGTGTAAAGGGGTCTTAGTGCGTGCATCTACACATGTGCTTTAATGCATATTAGTCTATTTTAATGCGCATTAAAGCCTCACAAAAAAACTTCTGCTTTCATTAATGCACATTAAAATAGGCCAATGAGCCTTTTTCTAGTACCTCACAATGCAGGTACTAAATTTCATGTGCATTGATACATGTGTAGATGTGCCCACTGGGCACATTTATACAAGATGATAAATGTGCAGTAGACTAATTGTACTGTGCATTAGCGCATCACAGTGAAAGCTGTGCTAATACAGTAATGCGCAGTAGTATTAGTGTACTGCGCATTAGTATCGCTTAAAAGACACGCACCAGAACTACTGCACTGTAGTCCTGCTTACTGCACATTGATTTAGTACTTGGTAATACAGGGCATTTTTTACACATGCTCTGGGGTTGCAGGGGGGGTGGTGCTTTAATTAGCATGACTCTGAGAGCTGCTCTAATTAAAGTACTGCTGTATCTCCTGTATCAGCATCCCCACACTTAAAAGTGGCAGCAAGGGACTTGAACTAAAGCTCATTTGATGAGCTTTAGTTGAAGTGCCCTGGTACCACTTTTAAGCATGAGGACGTGGATACAAGAAACAAAGGAGGCTGCTAAAGTTTGGCAATTGCCATGCTCCAGCAGACTCGATTAATTGATTAATCAAGGCTGCTCTGAAGCACTGGAATTCCAGTGCATCGGGGCAGCTTCCATGCTTATGTATAGGTGCCCACAAGTACTAAACTTAATGTGCAGTAACCATGATGAATTAATGAATATATAGACACACCCAGTATGAATGACAGTTAAGCTTTATGAGATCTAAATCTGCTCTTAGTTACACTGCTATAAAGACAGTGATGATAAAGAACAAATTTGGACTGGCTCTCACTATATTTTAAAACTTATTCTCTCCCTTTATCTGCTGCTTTTCAACATCTTTCTAAGTTTGTGTCTTACATGGCTCCCCTTTGGATTCATTTGCACCCTATTTTTCAATGGATTTATCTTCATTGCTTTCCTTACCTCCTCATATTTTTTGCTTCTGTTCTCAAAGACTTGAAGTGAATGATGAGCCCAATAACAGTCCACTTTGAGTCAGCCTTTTGAAACCAGAATCTGAAAACAAGCTTGCAGTTAGGGAAGTGAGAGGTCTTCTGTCCTGATTAAATACTTTCTACTGGAGCAGTAGTTGGGTTAGGGAACTGTTGTTTATATCTGACGGCAAAAATGAGCAAAGTCATTGAAGGAAGAACTAGTTCTATCAATATTAGTGGTTATGTTTTTGGCTATAGGAAATGTAACACATTGAGGAGGTTTTCATTATTTCTACAAAAATATCACTAGCATATTTTCTAGGTCAGGTCAATGATGTTAAACTCAGCAGTAAAGCAAAGCTACCCACTGCTACCCAATGTATTAAAAAATATCAGCTTGCACATGATTGCTATATCTTCATTATTCATTCCTTCCCCAAGGAAATGGTTATGAATCTTTAGTCTCAATGTACCTATCATCAAATAGCTAAAAGTATGAACTGACTAGTTACTTGCTAGTGACCTAGTGCTTTACAATGTATTGCAAGAGTTTCTAAGAATCAGTGCTAACTTTTGTCATTTCCACAAGCAGGTCCGCTTTATTTTTTCCTGTTAACAGGGTTCGAATTACAGTTTGACTTTTTTTTTTTTTTTGGTTGGGGGGAGGAGGTCGGAGGCAGTGGTGGTGGCAGTGCAGAGAAGCTGCAGGGTGACCCAGGCACAGGCTCTGGGAGGCTGCAGTAAAAAGCGCCTGGCAGTGACGAGCGGGAGGGACTGCTTTTCCCCCCTCACTAAACAGCAGTTTCTGTCTGGCTACCAGGGGGTTCTTGTCTCTTATGGGGAAGCTCTCATCTCTTATGGGGGGACTCAGCCCCCCAAGCTCCCCATAATTGGAATCTTGCCAGTTTTTATTTTGTTCTTGCATACTTTCATTAATACAGTGTAAAATCAATTTAGTGTATGTTGTATGTTAAAAAACAGAGATACCTACAGTTGTAAAGTAAATAAAGGAATACCAATATACCTTTCAAGTGAAATAAAATTTGAACCTATTCTGTGATCTCTTAAGTTCATCATTCAACACGTTCTGTTCTAGAAAATTTGCCATTCCCAGAGAAACTCATAATGAGCAAGATTCAATGGCAAGCGAGCAGAGAATATGCACAATGGGCATTCACCAAAAGGATAGTTAGCACGTACATTTTCAGACTTTTGTCATTTTGACAAAAGTCATTCCAAGTTCAACAGCTCACAAAATGGCACAGGGGTGGGCAAAATATGGCCCGTGGGCCAGATCTGGCCTGTCAAGTGATTCTATTCAGTCCGCAACGGGTCTCTTGGTCTCACCTGGCCTAGGTGTGGAGGGAAGCCCAGGTCATGTTGCTGGTAGCCAGTCCCACTGCCCCCAGGCATGGAGGTGCTACCTAGTGCAGAGTGCACCCCACCCTATCCCCACATGTAGCTCTTGGGCATGCTGATAGCTGTAGTCCATGGGGCCAGGTGGCTTAGCTGCCGGACTCAGCTTCCCAGCAGCCCTCACCACGGTGGCTCTTTCTGGCTGCTGCTGCCAATGTCTCCTCTGCTGCCAGACCTGGTACAGCAGAGGATCCAGGAGCACTTCAAGGATGCAAACTTGAGTGAAAAGGGTAGACTGAACCACATCAGTGATAGCTATTCCAAAGTTTGCCCGCCACAAACTTCTGTCTCATCTGGATTCAATTACAGTTGATACACTCACATCCAGTATCCAAATGAAGCCAAGCACAGGGAAAGACCTGAGACTGTGGGGCCTGGGTTATACCACAATGTAGGATCTGGGCCATTAAGTGTATAGTTCAGAGGTTGTTTATAAAATTTAAACTGGCTTTAGGGCCAACTTATGCCACTCTCCTTTGAGTAGCATCTGATTTTAGTGTGGCTTTGAGGCACAAGGTACTAAACAAATGAGCAGGGCTAGCACAATCTGCTTTTTAATTCTTATCAGTGTTCTCAAGTAATTAGAGGTGGCTCCAATTCATACCCAATCACAGGAATCAGCAAGTAGTTCTCAATGGCTACTTGGGAGGAGGTATCAAGTGAGATACCTCCTCCCAAGTCTCTGTCCTGGGCCCTGTGTTGTTCAGCATCTTCATTAATGATTTGGATGATGGGATTAAGTACACACTTAGAAAATTTGAGGATGACACCGAGTTGGATGTAATTGTGGATACTCCAGAAGGCAAGGCTAGGATCCAGAATGACATGGGTTGACTGGGAAAATGGTCCGTAATCAACCAGATGAGATGCAACAAGGACACATGCAAAGACCTGCCCTTGGGACAGAATAACTGCATGCACAAATACAAACTGGGGAATGACTGGCTACGCTGTAGTACTGCAGAGAATGACTTGGGGGTTATGGTGAGCCATAAACTGAATATGAGCCAACAGTGTGGTCTTGTTGCAAAAAAAGCCAACAGCATACTGGGTTATGACAAGGGAAGGTCACAATGTAAAGGCTGGTCACAATGTCAACCCACCCACCTGTCTAGGGCAGTCCACCCACCTGACTCACCCACAATGCCTTTGATGCAATTAAAAAGTTCTCTCTAGGTGGGAGGCTGCCTCTTTTATGTCCTAATACCAAAGCTGTAATACATGGCTCTGACCTTTCCTTCAGCATGCCCCATGCCTCGCAGGTGTTATAGGACTACTGTCACCTGTGAGCCCCTATGGTGTTGGGCCCTCTGGCCCCTGTGTTTCTGTGCCCCTCTGCTGCCAGGCCCTACACAATAGGGTGCCCCACCTGATAGGCACTAATGCGGCCTCATCCCCCTCACTTATAACGTCATCCCAAAACCACCAGTGCAAATAATAACACAAGTATAAGCCCCTGTGCTACAACACAACAATAACAAGGGAGACTGTATTCTGCCCTTTAAGAAGGCAAAACTTCCATCCTAGGATACTGCATCTCCTACCCCTGTGTACCTTGTAGGCTCCTGCAGCCTTAGTCCTTGTAGGCATTAAAGCAGGTGACCACACAGCTCTGGGTAGCTCTCTAAGACCAGGGTCCTTCCCCTGGCAGTCTCCAAAGAAAGAATGAATGAACCCTACTAGTTCCAGCCCTGAGTTTGTATGTACGCAGGGCCCTGCCTCCTTCCAGTCATCTGACTGCCTACAGGTGCTGGCCAATTACCCAATTAGGCTATTGCTCAGGCAACCTGCAGAGCTCCCTGACCAGGCTGCTTCAGTCATTAAAGGAGCAGGCACATCTTAGTGTCCTGCTGCCGTTATATTAATTGGAGTGTCACTTGCAAATCAAGGGAAATGATTCTTCCTCTTTACTGAACATTGATGAGGCCTTACCCGAAGTACTGTGTCCAGTTTTGGGCCCCTCACTTCAAGAAAGATGTGGATAGTTTGGAAAGAGTCCAGTGCAGGGCAACAGAAATGATTAGGGGTCTGGGAGGCAAGATTTATGAGGAAAGGCTGAAATAACTAGGGTTATTTAGCCTGAAGAAGAGAAGACATGGGGGAATTGAAAACACTCTTCAAATATCTGAAGAGTGATTATGCAGAGGATAGAAATTGGCTTCTCTCTCTGGCTGTAGGGAACAGGGCTAGGAGCAACAACCTCAATCTGCAGATGGGGAAATTTAGGCTGAACATTATCAGGAACTTCTTGACTATCAAAGCAGTCAGGCATTGGAACAGGTTACCTAGAGAGGTTGTGGATTTTTTCCAAGTTTGGAAACTTTCAAAAGCAGGTTAGACAGGTACTTGGCTCGGATATTTTAGTCAGGGAAAATCCTGCCTTGAACATGGGGCTAGACTACATGACCTTGTGAGGTCCCATTCAACCCTGTTTTTGTATGGTCCTATAATCTTTTTTAGAAGTACGTACTTACCTTTTGTGATGTATTAGCAATATTAAAATAAAAAGTAGTGATTGTATGTTCAGTGCTGGTCACCACATTTTGGGGAAAAGTAATGAAAATTAGTGATATTCATGGGAGATATTGGTGAATGAGATTTAAGTGATATAACAAGGTTAATTTAACATCTCAGTGGTTTCTGCTTAGAGGACGTGGCATT
>NW_005842410.1:866317-902073 GCF_000455745.1 Alligator sinensis | reverse complement strand
AATTACAAGCTATGCATTTTCAAATAACATTCATAGCAAACTAAGTAATTTTTTTTTTCAGTGCAGAATATCCAAAGTGGTGATTGTAATGGGAAGTTAAATTAAAAACCTTCTGAAAATCCTAAGTGAGCTCTTTCCTTCTCAGATAATATATTTTAATAATAGTATACCTGCCATCACTGAGAATGATATTTGGCAATACTACTAATAAAGACATGAAATGCTATACTTTTCATTAGTCATATTCACCAAGACAGAACTTTCACAAATTTTGTAATCTACTATTTGATATCTGTCACTGTTAAATGACATGTAAGTTTTAACAGACTGCAAGTGAAAAGTATATTGATAACAGTTATTTTTATAGCTAAAAAATATTCAAATTCCTCATACCCAGAAAGAACACGACTGAATGTCTTAGGACTCTGATTATAGTATTCAGAACTGTTCTTCTCTTCGTAACTAATTCACACCCAGTGACAGAAATTCCATGCAAGTGATACCAAAGACTTTATATAAGAATTTTGTCAAGGTTACAGAGGTACCTCAACAATTTGGAGGATCGGACTAAAAGAAATCTCATGAGGTTCAATAAGTGCAAAGTCCTGCACTTAGGATGGAACAATCCCATGCACCGGCGCAGGCTGCAGACTGGCTGGCTAATCAGCAGCTTTGCAGAAAAGGACCTGGACAGCGGACAATCGGCTGAATATGAGCCAACAGTGTGCCCGTGTTGCAAAGAAGGCTAACAGCATACTGGGATGCATTAGTAGGAGTGTTGCCAGCAAATTGAGGAAAGTGATTCTTCCCCTCTCTTCAGCACTGGTGAGGCCACATCTGGAGTACTGTGTCCAGTTTTGGGCCCCCACTACAGAGAGGATGTAGACAAATTAGAAAGAGTCCAGTGGAAGCCAACACATATGTTTAGGGAGCTGGGGCACATGACTTCAGGGAGAGGCTGAGGGAAATGACCTTATTTAGACTGGAAAAGAGAAGACTAGAGGAGGAGGGAATTTAATAGCAGCCTTCAACTACCTGAAGGGTGGTTCCAGAAAGGATGGAGCTAAACTGTTTTCAATGGTGGCATATCAAAGAACAAGCATCAATGGTCTCAGGTTGCAGCAAGGGAAGTTTTGTCATCTTCTGTAACTTGTGTCTGCAGAGCTCCCAGCCTGCCACTGCTTTCAGAGCAGAAGGGTGAAAGGGAGTGGAGGGAGTTCAGTTTGTGGGGTTTTTCAGCCCCCCCTAGATGGTGCGGCTGGTGTATTGGAGCCCTCCTGATGTTGGGGTGGGGAGCTCCAGTTCACCCACCCCACCCTTCAGCACTGGCTGGAAAGCTCCAAAAACAAGCTTCCTCTGCTACATTTCCCTCCTCCCATTCTGGAAGCAGCGAGTACTGGCAGTGAGCCATGGCCATTGCTGTGGAAACCTGGCTTCAGGCTCCTAGCCCACAGGTAGATTCCCTTCCCTGCTGGAACCAGCAGTGAACTTCTGTGTAACGTTGTAACTCAGAGCGCTTTGCAGAAAGCATTCGAGTTACAGTGAGGAGCTGCACTTCTGTCTGCACCCAAAGTAGCCCACTTTTACTTCAGAAAGCTCACACCTGGAATTTGGTTTGGATCTGATCTGATACTTTTTCTCGTATTGCCTGAAATGCACATATTTTACAAAACAGAGTTGTCTTATGGCGTAGCTCAGGTGTTCCTAACCCCTAGGCCGCAGCCCAGTGCCAGGCCGTGAAGGGTTGGCTGCTGGTCCACAGGAGGGTCAGCTGCCTGACCAGAAGTGACCACGGATCGGCAAACCGTGGTCTGGAAGTGACTGGCATACTGAGGACCGGCAGCCAATTCTTTTTTATACTGAATATACTGAGTATAAAAAGGGTTGGCTGCCTGCCCACAGTATGCCAGTTACTGCTGGTCTGCAGTTTGCCAGTCCGCGGTGACTTCTGGTCCACAGTTTGCCAGGCCATGGCATAAGAAGGTTGGGAACCCCTGGCATAGCTGATACTTCCACTCCTGATCTTAACTTCAGATTGTAGGAAAACCACCCTTCTTATGGCTGCCATGACGTCAAATCATATTCTCAGCTGGATGTCAGGAACACATGCATGTGTTTTTGTGAGGGGAACCATATCCAAACCTCAAACTAGGCACAGGTTCAGTTTGTATCAGCACCTAGTTTCCTTTGTAGTCCTAAACCTAGCAACTGAGCCAGCATTCTTCAACAAAAATACTTAAGTAACTCTAAGTAAAAACTGTGCTGATTTTTTATGCCTTTTATTTAATAATAAGAAACAGTGACTTGCAGGTAGTTGAATTATTTGTGGTGTGTTTACGTGATTTACTATCATATTGTCTTATTGTGAGTCATTTGAGAATGTCCAGATGCAGCAGTGCTAGGAGCCATGTGGGCAAATACATTAGATTAGAAACTTATTTTTGTAAATGTATTCATAGGTATTCACTGACTAGTTCAAGCAAACAAACTTCAGGCTTTGGGTGGGTTGTGAATTATTCAGTTCAACAACTAGTTGTTTGTGCAATGTAATTGGTTATTTAAATAATAAATTATTGTTTCAGCTCCATGATTGGATGACTGGAACATTTTAAATGTGAGAATAATGAATAAATAATAAGATACAAGATAGTAATAGATACAAAATTGATACAAATAGATACAAAATAGCAAGATAGTAACTTTTAGGTAACAGCTTTTAATAAAATTAATCATTCATGACATAATTCGTACCATTTGAAGAATTTGGAAAGGACCTACTAATATAATTCTAAAAATAATAGTAAAGCAATTTTGCTGTGCTTAGTAGTGGAAATAATTGCAGATCCCTCTAATTTGAATTATTTACTTAAAAGTTCTGGTTCTCTTCTCTAATGGAAACCAACCAAGAAAATCAGTCAGACCTCAGTGCTTCAGGCACATTGAAGCCAATAAAATATGCCAGGTTTGTACTGTTTACCAGCTTTGTTATAACCCTTACAATAATCAATCTATATTTTGCCATTTTTTGTTCTTTTTTCAATTTGTCGTGCAGTGACTTTTCAGCCCCCTGTACCTCATGCAATAAATGGCAGCCTGCTGCACAATTCTCATGTAAATATTCGGAAATCTGCCTGCCTTTCCACTTGTTTTTCCTTGCAAAAATGCCTACAAATAGTTGGAATAGCCAGTCCATCAGGTCAGGAGTATAATTCCTACCTAGAATTTGCCTGCCACAGACGGACATTTGAATTTGGCCTCACTATTATTATGACAAACCATGTAATAAAAAGGAAAAATGGGACTATATAAATTGAACTTTTCAATAGGACATTATAACTTCAGTCTGACTTCCTTAGCTCAGTTAGAAAGCTTATATATTAAAAAGCTGCACATAGAGAGCTCCATGACACTAATGAGTGCTAGTTCAAATTTTATTCCCTTACTTCAGCCACATGACTTACCTTGGACCGTTGGTAAATAACTCAGGCTCCCATAATAATCAGCATTCACTGATTAACTGTTCATACTTCCAGTTTGGGGGTATGATGAGGGTGAAGAGTCCCCAGGCTGAGTAGGGGCAGTGCTATTCCTGTGTAAAGCTACACTTTTTTCTTCTTCAGAAACTTTGTGTAGCAGTGGACATAAGCAATGGGAAAAAGAGAGGAGGGAAAGAAGCCTAGCTCAACGTGGCAGTGGCCTTTGATTAAACCATGCTTTTCCTGCCTCAAAAAGTCTCTCTCACTATCTAGAAAAAGAAAGCAAGAGTGAACAGGAAGAGGAAAGCAGGAGAGGGGGTTCAGCCAAATCCTAAAATAGCTCAAAAGTAGGGGATCCCCCTTATTATACCAGCATGCCTTCCTAAAAAGTGGATTATTTTAGTAATATTATTCTCAGCAACATAAGCTGTCTTCCTGTACTATGGACTAGGTTGGCCACGCTGCTGATAGGACAGGCCTGAGTGAAACATGGAGGAAGAGACCCTACTTGCAGACATGTGAAGCTCTGGGAGGCTTGAGTTTAGGTTTTGTATAGATCCCCAGGCAATGTAGCCAGTTCTGTCTTTGCATCCATGTACCCATCGACATGCTTGACTGCATTGCTGGGAACATGTGTGTGTGTGTGTGTGTGCGCGCGCGTGTGTGTGTACGTTGGGAGGGGGGGTCCTGGGGGCAAAGCAGGGTGGGGGAAGGCAGCAGCAGTGGTGGCAATCCCTAGAGAAACAGCTGCAGGTACTGTTGGAGCAGCTGTAGCTCGTACAGGGTGCCAGACAGCTTTATTCCTAATGGGGTCTCACAGCACACTTCTGTGGCTCTCACAGAACACCCTTTGAGAATCACTGAACTACTGCATTTTTTTCAGTGGAGATACTATGATTTACATACAAAGAATGAGTGGAGAATCAAGCCCATGGGTGGCAGGAAGCAATGACAGCAATGCCTTGGGTAAAAAAGTTATTGACTTTTGTTTCATTCTACATTGTAGAGGTAAGAAGAATGAGCCATGGCATAATTCGGTCAATACAATAAATATTAATCAACACAATGCCTATTCATATATTATACTGTCCTTCTTTATTTCATCTTTGCAAAATTCTACTCACCCACTTCCCCAGGGCAAATAATTTTGTTTCAGACTTTAGTAATCTGTCAGAATTTTCCTTATAACCAGTCATCAAGATAAAGGACCACTGAGCACATTTTGTGTCTGGGTTCATAACATTTAAGTAAAATTTTGTTAGGCTGATTTTATTTTATTTCTTCTAACTTAATTCCAGGTTCCCAACTTAATTCCAGGTTCCCATCCTTGGCCTGAAAGGTTGGATAAATAATGAAATAAAATGATCAAAAATTAAAATAATCACATATGAGCATGTGTATTTTAGTTTCTCCAAAGCAATCACAATGACGTTAGAAATCATAATGATATTTGCTTCTGTAGGCAAAATGCTCTGTTGCTCTGTAGCATCCCTCTCCCTGCTTCAGATCACAAACCCGTATCATACCCTACCCAATGCTCGAAAACTATTGAAGAAGAGAGATGTGGCAGCTTCACCAGAAAGCTAATCTAAAGTGGAACAGTGAAGGAGAGAAGCACTGCTGCTCTAAACGTCAGAGGTGCAGGGTCTAACTCTTCCTACCAAGTTTTTGTGCTTGGATCCACACCCTGGGTTTTGCATGTTTCTGAGTAACTCTGGATCTTGGCAGGTTCCAGCCAGTCCCTGCCGCCAGAGACAGACTCTCTGGTCCTATTTCCAGCTCTATTGTTCGATTGCTACAGGTCCTAGGACCAGACCTGTTTCCCCATATCACCACCCCTCACTGAAACTCATCTTCCCTTGTGGATACTCTAGTTTACAGTTTATCTTTTAGGGACACAAGATAAGAGAGGGTGATACAAGGTAAGTGATGCCCACTCCTGCTTCCTCCCTCTTGCTCAATCATGCTTTTTCATTCTAGCTGGTGACACAGACTTCTTGGCTAGGGACAGACATTACACATAAACTGGTTTAAGTGATCAGAAACTGGTTTAAACCTGTAACAGAACAGATGTTCAATGCACATAAACCAGTTTGAAAATGGCTGAAACCAGTTTGAGATAAATCTGGCCAAATGGAGTATCAGACTTAACTTATTTGGTTCAAACCGGTTTAAGCAATGTCTGTCCCAGACCCCTGAGGCAGGAAAGCAGCTGTTTAATTGTGGTCAAATGCCACTTTGAGCTCACCCTCTCTGACTCCCTCTGACTCATACACCCATTGCTCTGTGGCAGTTCTGCCATGTGAAATCTCTGAAGGCGGCAGCTCTGCACAAGAATGGGGAGCACTCCACAAAACTGCACTTGCACTACCATTGACCTTATTGTCCTGGTGCTCAGAGTTTTCTTCCTCCCCCACTACACCTAAACATTGGTGTACACTACCTAGCAATGTATTCTGACTACTACGGTAGCTTCAGGTATTTATCTATCAACCCTTGTTACCAGATTTGCCCATCACTTTGGGGTGCGCTCATTTATTAGGGATATGTTTCTAGGGTCTTTGTCATTCTATCGATGTGCTGCTTGTGTATTGGTGTTTCTAATGGAGCTGTCTCTCTCCCTTCTGCAAGTCCTCACCCCTAATGGAGCTATCTTGCAGGACTAAGTTCAATGGGGCTGGGTTCCTCCAGCCATCAAATCAGTCATATACATACAAACACACACAGATTAACGTGACAGGCCTGACCCAGCCACATTGATCATCATGGACAGGCTCACACCCTCATATGCCAGGAATCAGTTCATTAAAGTAACAGTAAAATGCAGCCCGACACAAGCACACAGGTGAACAGAATACCGCTGAATCCAACTGGGTGTCCAGCTGACACCCTCATGGGTCAGCATTCAGTTCATTAGGGCACGTCTGAGCCAAACTAGGTCAACCAGCCTGTACAAGCTGATCTCTTTATATGTCTTAAACTCAGCATGTCCCAATCTTTTGCCCTAACTGTCCTAGTAGTGGTAGCCTCTTAATGAGTAGACTCCACAGTATTTTGGGCTTCACTGGGATCTTTGGCTTAGGTAAAAGAAGCATTGCTGCAGAGCAAGTGGGGAAGGGGAAGTAGAGAAGGAAAAATATACCCAGTTACCGCCAGTTTGACTATAAAAGTTATTTATTACTAAGTATATGAAATTTATAATGGTACTAGTAGTAATAGACATGCGAGGGAAAACAAACAAAAACAATTACAATATTACCCTGGTTCCATTGAGTATCTGGGAAAACCTAGCTTAAGCTTAACTAATAAAATTCAGGTTCAGAAATCTATGCCTAGAGAGAAAAAGAGAAAGAGAGAGGGGGAGAGAGAGCACACTGGGGTCTCACTATTCCAATGCACTCGGGTTGTTTGCTGACAGGTCAAGTTTTTAGCATGATCCTGCAGGTTAAACAGACGACGGAAAGAGACAATCTGTTTCTCCCAGCTTCTTAAGAACAATAGTGGATGGCGTCAGAGAGATTTCTCCCTCTTGAAGCACACAGTTTGCTGCTTTTACAGCTTTTTATACCCTTAGTCCAGCCTCTTCAAAGCATTCTTTTAATTGTGTAAATAATTATCTTTTCTACCGACAAGGGGTTATCTGGTTTGGAACATCTCAAGAAACTGATTAACAACCAGGAAAAACATAAGGCTTTACAGAGTAACCAGACACTTAGAAGCCAGCTTGAAATTCTTATGAATAGAAGATATACTGGATGGGATGCCACATAGTTTCTTCTCAGATGGCCTAGCTATGCTTGCAGCATCTGAGTTTTGTATTTTACCTGTTGTGAATAAGCCTCAGTTTAGCATGACTTCCAGATCTTATTTAAAGGGATTGATTACTTGGAGTGTTCATAAACTTTGTGGGGACGACTTCCACCAGTCATCCTGGAAAAAGTATGAGAGCATTTGTGGTCAGGGCTCCAACAGGCTGTGATGAACCCTTAACCCTTAACCCTTGATTAAATGTTGCCCATACCCCCTCTGACTCAGATTCTTGCCTCAGCATTCCTTAACCTGGCAACTGAGTTTTAGTCAATCAAGTTTAAATAGGCCTCCCATACTGGGACCCAGGAATGTATGGCCCAACATGCCTATTAAACTTTTCTTCTGCTTAGTTCTGGTTAGATTGGGAGGGGGGGAATAGAAAAAGTCCATTGGCAGTCCAGCAAGCTGGGTGCCAGGCCTCCCTCAGGAAGAGAGTTGATAGGTAATACCCTTGGCAAGTCACTTGACTGAAGCCAAAGAAGAAAGTATCTTACTAGAAACAGTAGAGTGCCTACTCACTCTCTGCAGCATTTAAATTATGTAAGCTAACTTACTCAAGTAAAGAAGTCAGGGTGCAGGGAAAGTACATTCAGAGTTTGCATACTTCTGTTTTCTGTTCTCATTAAGTTCAGCTCAGGAGCCAAATCCAAGTGTGGTCTGTGGAAGGCAAGTTTTAAGATGCACTGCTTCAATGATGCTCTTGACCTGATTGATTATCAGTCTTTGCAGACACTTTTTAGCAAGGAAAAATTGAAATGGGGAGCCTAGCCAATTTCAGAAGAGAGAGGTAATGAGGTATACTGCCTGTTACATGAGGTACAGAATATTGGAAGTCTTTTGCATGAAACCCTGATTCACTGACAATAGCTGTTAGGGGTGTGCAAAGTGGGCAATGTTCACTTTGGATTTGGCCCAATTTGGGGAACAATGATTCAATTAGCTGATTTGGATCACTATCCCAATTCGATTCAGCTGAATCTGAAGAATCTGAATCTGATTTGAAGAACCAGCGATTTGGCCATAGACACAGCTTTATATGTTTTTTCTACACACCTTGAGGTACCAGGCATAGCTCGAGGAGGGACCAGTCACTGAGCCAGGGGGCAGGAGGTGGTGGGGATCCCCTGTGTGCTCTGCGGCAGACCAGAAAGTGAACTGGAAGCACTTCTGGTCCACTTCTGGGTATTCACAAGCTATGCCTGGTACCTCGAGGTACATAGACAAAACATATAAAGCTGTGTCTATGGCTGAATTATCGACTCTCTCCGAATCGATTCGAAGTCTTCCGATTCAATTCAGAGAGATTAATGGGTCTCCTGATTCAATTCCACCGGAGGTGGTTCAAGCACCTTCATTGAACACCTTCAAGATGAAACTGGATGCTTATCTTGCTGGGATCCTATGACCCCAGCTGACTTCCTGCCCTTTGGGTGGGGGGCTGGACTCGATGATCTTCCGAGGTCCCTTCCAGCCCTGATGTCTATGAAAATATGAAAATTCAGATTTGGAGATTCGGCCGCCAAATTGGGCCAAATCTCCTCTGAATCGAATCAGTGCCCAAAGCTTCACACAGCCCTAAGAGTGAACACAGCCCTCCACTCAAATAATCAATCTGTTTATGCAGGATTTATTCGACTAGGCCCTACATAAATAAACTCACTAAAATATGTTCCTTTAAAGAAACGAACAAACAAAGAAGTCTTTTCTCATCCTCTATAGAATTTGAAAGCAAGATGGCAATATCATCTTAGAGAACAGCATAGTAGCCTAAGGCAGTGAGGGGATGAGAGAGACAAGTGAAAGCAAGAACAAAAGTTAAGAGATCCTTGCTTTGGCATTTGGTGGGTTGCTTCCCTGCATCCATGATATGTTGTGCATGTGTGCATATGATTAAACTTCTAAAAACATTGCCCTCAATTTCTTACTGAAGCCCAGGCAACACACTTGTGTCCCCATGCCTAACAAAAAAGAAAAAAAATAATCCAAAAAAAAGATCCTCACATTCATTAGAGACCATTTTACTAACCAGAATTAAACTGATTTAAAAATGGTACAGAATGCTATTCTGACAAGTCCTGCTAGCTGAAAAAATGGCATTGTTTCAGAAGCAGCTTGAAAAGATAACCTTCAGCTCTTAATTCAGTCTTTCAAGCCTGTATTGTGCAGAGATGTAGCTGGCAAAGTCTGACCTGTAACTGTGGTTGGGGGGAAAAACACTAAGTACAGAGAAAAGAGCCATATAGGAGATGAGTAGGGGTACACTCAAGGCTACAGAAGAAATGGAGGTGATAAAGGTGATCCTGAAATGGAGGCAGATAAAAGGATGGAGACAATGGCCAAGCCAGATTGCAGAGAAATCTCCAAGAGTTTTGCTATTGGCCTGGTATAGAACAAAGAACTGATAGAGATAATTGAATGCAAGGGAACTGACACACACAAAGGCTGAAGGACTTACTGTAATGCTAGCAGGCAATTAACACAGCTAGTACAGAAGTACAGGGACAAGGTTTTCTGGAGCACCTCAAATCTCCTCACAGAGTTTGAAGCCTTGAGGGGCAGAGGATGGCTTCTGAATTGATTTAAACCACCTTTGTAGCTTCCCAGTCTCTAACTTTTCTAAGCATTGAAGAGGCTTTCCCCATGAACCTTACACAGATCTGGAGACCTGCCTAAATTACAGCAGCCTTACAGGCATGCCATACGGATGCTGTGTTGAAAGCCCACAGTGCTGTATACCAAGTTCTGTCCTGATATTATTTCCCCCTCACTGGCCCAAATCATGTTAGAGATTGCAAGAAACTCCCTGCAGAGCAGCCAAGGACTTCTTTCCACAGTTCCTGTACTGGGACAATTCTACCTTGCTCTGGGCTGGAGTTTTTAGGGCACTTTTATACTGGTCTGGTGCTTTGACCTGAAAAGAGGGGAGTTCCAGACAATGTACTATCCACTGATCAGTGTAGCTTCACAGGACACAAGTCTAAGATAAAAAGAATAAAGATTTTTCCATAACATTTTACATGTCAATGTTTTTTTTCCTATATTTTCAAAATGAATATGTAAAAGGCTATGAACATCATTCTAATTCCAGGGAATAGATATTCCAGGCTGAATTCATGTCTCACACTAAAACACAGCGATCCAAGGCTACTATTCAGCCCAGCATCTATTAGCATCAGAAGGGTTCTTTACAAAATACCATCAAGTGAGCAAATATACATAAACATTTATGACTCTAACTAATGACATAAGGCTTAAACAATATTTGTGCCCTCAGGTTAACACATTAACGATTTATACTAAGTACTTTCCCTAAAAGCCACTTTACAGTGCTTATTTCTAAATGTTATCTGGATAAGCTGAAGATTAGTCTTCCAAAGAAATTGCAGGGGGCAGGAGGAAGGGTTGCTTGCTTACAACTGGACTCTTGTAGGACAGCCCTTAGGGTGGTTTTTAGCCTACTCTTCTCTTAGGAAAAGCAGTGAAGTGAAATGTTCAGCTACTGCCTTTCCTGGAGAGGAGTTTGATTTATTGATCATTTTGCCAAGTCAGCATGTTGTTGCTATGGGGAAGTTAGCCTGGCTCCAGATTTGGGTCTAGAACCAAGAAAACAACTTATCCCTTGTTTTCTGAGGCTATGGGAGCAAGGCAGCACTGTGTTGAAACATGCTAATGGCACTTTATCGTGCATCAGCCTATGCAGGGGGTCGGACTCGATGATCGATTGAGGTCTCTTCCGACCCTAACATCTATGAATCTATGCTGGTTCAGTTAGACCTTATTAGCCCAGGTCCAGTCCTGTGCTAAGGGAGCTATGCTTCTGGTTCTGATTGTATAGACAATACCCTCTAACTGTTTTGCCACTGAATTCAAGGAAGCCAGGGTTTTACCCCATGGGCACTATAGTGTAGTAATTTTTTTTTTCTTGAACTACTATCCCCATCAATGGAATTAGTAAAACAGTACTCGGATGAATCCACACTTTTCACCTGAAATTATTAATTAAAAGTAGATAAGCTTGTCATTTATTTACATTAGTGTGTGTGTGTATATATAGATAGAGAGAGAGAGAGAGAGAGCACCTGCCACACTGATGCATTGCACAGAACTTTGTTGTGTAATTGCTCTTGAATTGGCTTTGGATCTCTTCTTGATGGGGGGAAATAGAAAAAGAGAGCACCGTATAAATAATTTAATCATGCCATGCATTATTTTTCAGTGGGAGTGTAGCGGGTTGGGGATTTGCTTGCTCAAACAGTCTTTGTTTCCCTGTGGCAAACTCCCTCCCTGCAGGAATCAACATAAAAGATCAACACAACACACCAATGTCATACATAGGATCTTTTCCCAGACCGGGAGAGAGTTCCCGGGCTCAGTGGTGCAGCTGCTAGCCCTGCACTCTTCTCACTCTTCCCGCTCCCTCTTTTATTCCCTCCAGCAAACTCACAATCTCTCACCTTCACTCACAGTCTTTTCCCAGACCTCCTGGGAGAACAGCAACTCTGACATGGTGATTTGGACTTGTTCAGGAGCTTACCCTCCTGCTCGCTCCTTCTCTCAGCTATGCTCAGCTTCCTTTTCTCTCAGACCCAGGGAGAGTACTCTAGCACAGGCTTCTGCTTCCACCTCCAGCCCCGTAACCTTCTGTCTTCCCCCTTCATCTCTCTCAAGGACCCTTTAACTCCCATGGGGCCAACCTCTTATCATCACCACATGGTTCAGTCCATTGAGTCAGGCTTGGAATCACCTGCCTGCTTCGGCTGGGTTGCAACCCCCGAGGTTTGCAGCCTGCTACAGGGAGAAATAAAATATCAATTATATGCTGTACAGAATGTGTGTGCATGTATATATAGTATGCATATATCACTGTATAGAATATCTGTAAGTGTATATAGTATGCTATTGGAAAAGACAATACAGTACCATTATTTAAATACTGTGCTTATGGGCACTTTAGAAGTACCCTGGAACTATAGAAATGGATAAGAGTGTACTATCACAGACTATCTGGGAAGTCTGTGTGGTTATAATGACACGTTGTAAAATCCATCAGAAGAAATCCCACAAGCCTATGTGGTGGGAAGGCATTTATTGATTCACATTATCTTATGACTGAAAATAAAAATATTTTTCAGTCTTTAATCTGATGAAGCAGAAAATTAGGTATTTTTTCAGGTTCACATCTGTTGAGGAAGACAAAATCAAGGATCCAGGGAACTACAGACCAGTTAGCTCATCTCAATACCAGGATGTTACTAGAACAATCCTGGCAGGGTATGGGTGTGTGTGGTGTGAGGGGGGGTGGGGACCCCCCCACATGCTCCCCCTCATGGTGGACAGCCCCTGCTGGCAGCAGGAGCAGCATTAGTAGCAGCAGGTGGTGGGTGTTTGGGGCACTCATGGCCCATGCAGGTGCTGCCACCTGGTGGCACACAGCTCTGGCTAGTGCTGCACATGGTGGCAAGGAGCATAGCCAGGCTGGCCCACCTCTATCGCATGGGGCTTTTTGCAGCACACGTGCAGCTCCTGGCACTTGTGTGCCACCAGGGGAAGCCCTGTGCGATGGAGCCAGCTGCCTTCCCTGTCCCCTCCTGTGCAGGACCCAGGACTCCGCTGGAAGTGGAGGGGAGGCTTGCCCCATGCTTCCAGGCAGAGTCCCGGGACCTGCAGAGCACAGAATGGGAAAGGCAACAGGCTCCATTGCACGGGGCTTCCCCCAGTGGCACAGGAGTGCTGGGAGCTGCATGTGTGCTGTGTGGAGCCCTGTGCAATAGAGGTGAGCCAGCCTAGCTATGCTCCTTGCCACACATACAGCGCTGGTGGGAACTATGCGCCGCCAGGCAGCAGCACCTGCACGGGCCACGGGTCTGCTGCTGCTGCTATTGCTGCTGCAGCCAGCAGTGGAGGCTGTGCACCATGAGAGGGAGTATGTGGTGGGCCCACGCAGCCCCAACCCTGCCCATCAAGCTCTGTGTTCCTACTGCCCCCTGGGCACTGGCTCCATGCTCCCACCCAGCTGCAGCTTTCCCCAGCCCCACCACTTCACTGCCTGGTGCCTGGAGCAAGCAGGATGGTAGGGAAACTGAGCAGGTCCAACAGCAGCGGCAGCAGCATCCCTGCCCAGAAGCTGCAGGCTGGCTGCGCCAGGCCCTTCTGCACATGAGGCCACCATGGGAGTGAGGCCTGTGGGCTGAGGGGTACAATTAGTTGGCGGGCACCCATAGGTTGGATGAAATTGCCTGGCAGGCCATATTTTGCCCGCTCCTGGATTAAAGTGATTTTATTTCTTGTGACCCCATCTGCTGTTTCTGCGACCCCATTTGGGGTCATGACCTACAGTTTGGGAACCGCTTGTAAGCCTTTGGTTCAAATTGGGGTGAAATAATCAGAAGTGTTTTAAAAAAGTCCAATCTGGGATTGCTTTCTATTTCTCTAATGTAAGGAATATAAGAGAGCCTATTGCTTCATGAATATGTACAATTCTTTACATAAAAAGACAGAAATGTGTAATTTTTTCAAAGTACAAACAGTGAGTGGGAGAGAATCACACAACTTAATAATTGTAATTACAGTTTTTCCTCTCTGACTAAAGAAATTTTGGAACATAACAACCCCCCCAATTTGCGGTGGCTGATATTTTATGTTGGCACAGAGTGAGAATTAGCAGCAGAGACATATATTATAAAAAAAAAAAAAAAAAAAGAAAAAGCTAGCTGGTACAAAATAGAATAGTCTTTCTGCTTGACAGTACTGGTCACTATAACACTGCCCCACTTCTACACTCTGTACACTGGCCTCTAATGCTTGGGAGGTCCAATTCAAGGGCACTGTCTTGATATTCAAAATCCTCCATGGGAAAAAAAAACCCCATCTTCCTAAAGGGTGTTTGTCCCTCTTGGTCTAAACCAATAAGGTATAATTTGTGCACCCAGACTGTGTGACTCAGTACCAGGAGACCTGGATGTCTTCTTAACTCAACAGTTCTGGGAACTAAATGCAAAATTATTTTCTTCAACTCAACTGTCCCACAATAATTTATTTATTTCAGGTCTGATCTAGCTCCACAGCATGTAAGTCCACAGAAGGATTTCAGTGGCTATGAATGACAGTTGGATCTGGCACTTACCCAATAAACAAACACACCATTAATTAGCAAATTATGAACAATTTATTTTCTCCTACCTACCACTAAAGAACAGTGAAAGAATGATCTAGTCTTTATCCAGCAAGTAAACAGGCTAATCTAAACAAGCTATTTTCTCCTTCCTATTGCTAAGGACAGGCCTAGGGAGTGATTATTTCAGTTTTGAAACATGAGTGGTGCTCTTATACTGTTCTCATGAGCACAGTGCAAGAACCTGAATAAATTACACATGTATATAACATGAGCTTGATTCTCTTATTGCTCCAAGGATTGTACAGAAAGACATCATTATAGGAAAGCATAAAATTGCACCCAATCCACTAAAACCCTGAGCCTGTGGAAATCAATAAGGGTTGCATTTCATTTCTATGAAATGAGTTAGTGAAATAACAAAAAACAAACAAACCCCAAAAAACTCTTCCCACTTCTCCCCTCCTTTTACCTTATGAGTAGAGAGTAGCAGGACAACACAATACATATGGCTTCCTCACCTTTCATAAATTCTAGACAATTGGGCATGACCTAAATTGCTCTTCTCTGCTTGTTAGAAAGAAGCCAATTTAAGCATAGGCAATGTTTTGGGGAAACAGACAAATAATAAGGATGAATGCTAGCCTTCTAGTAATAAAGATGTCTAATCGCTCTTGTTTGGTAGCATGCATTCATGAGAACCCTTATGCTGGCTGTGACAGTAATTTCATTGAACTGTGGGAACCTGACAAAACATCCAGGATTTCATGAGTGTTGTAGCAGGTACCAACTACTATAGGGAGCCATATGGTGGAAATAAACCACTCAACATAGAGGAACAAAAGAAAAATCACCTATGTTAATTTGACTGACCTGTCAGAAAAGTAGCTTTCAGGGTTCGCATGATGTAGGATTGAGATATCCTCTAATCTCACACTGGATATTACTTTTTACTTCATTTACCTCCTGTGGTTTCATAGAGGTCATCTAGTCCAGCCCTATGCCTGAGGCAGGATCATCCTTAGCCAGACCATCCTATACAAATCCATAGTATAACTTCTTAGCAAACCTGACACAACACAAGACATAGCACCCTAACCTGCCACAGGTAAAGCAGGGGGACCATGGCAGTAAATGCACTGATTCTGTAAAAGGTGGTTAATATATGCTCAAGAGATCCCAGGAAGAAAATTTCCTCCCTTCCCCACTCCCTACAGAGGAAGGCAAAAAACTCCCATATTGCATACCAATCAGACTGTTGGGTAAAATTTCCTCCTGATCCCGAATATAACAATCAGTCTGACCCTGAGCAGAGGGGCAAGACTCTCTAGTCACGGACCTCTAGCATTAAGTCCCAGCAGAAGCACTGGCACACCCCAGTCAAAATCCCCAGCTTTGGCTTCAGCCAAAGGAAGGCTTAAAGAAAACCCTGACACATGAAGCAGCAAGGGGAGGGGATGGAGGCAGCAGCATGGGTGCTGAGTACATGGGGGACCTCAGGAAGAGGACTGTCACCTGAAATGCATAAAACTTTAGATAAGTCCATTATCTTAGGGCCCACCCCTGGCAAAAATAAAAGTCAGCGCCTACTGGTGGCAGCATTCCCTCCCAGCCCTATGTGGCAACCAGCAAAGCCCAAAAGCATGGGAAATACCCATAGTAGAACATAGGCATGGCTATGCCAAATCATCCCTAACCAGTGGCTGTCCAACCTCCTCTTCATAGATTTCATAGACATTAGGGCTAGAAGGGACCTCAGCAGATCATCAAGCCCCCTGCCCCAGTGATGAGAGAGTCCACAATTTCTCAAGGCCATCTAATCCATGTTCTAACAGTGAAGAAGTTTTTCCTGATATTGAATCTAAACCTGCTTTGCTGCAACTTCAAGCCATTGGCTTAATCATGTGTCTTATTCTCTGTGGCAACAAAGAAAAGGTGTTTGCCCTCTTCTTTATGGTAGCCCTTCAGGTATTTGAAGACTGTTTTCATGTGCTCTATTAAGTGTTTTTTTTTTTTCTTTCTGCAAGCTGAACATGCCTAGTTCCTTCAACCTGTCCTCATTTGACTTGCATTCCAAGCCCTTTATCATCTTAATCACCCACCTCTGGACCCTAACTCCATGTCCTTTAAAAAATGTGGAGCCCAAAATGTCACACGGTAACTTCAATGAAACCTAACCAGTTCTGGGTAGAGAGGCATTATCAGCTCCCATGTCTTGCATCTAATGCTTCCATTGATGCATCCTAAAACTGCATTTTTTGTGCAGCTGCATCACACTACACTTGTACTGAGTCTGTGATCTACTAAGACTGCCAGATCTTCCTCCACAGTCCAGCCAGGTGTCACCCATTTTGTATTTGTATTTTTGATTATCCTTCCTGACGTGTAGCACCTTGCATTTGCATCATTGAACTTCATCCTGATAGCTTCAGCCCAGCTTTCTAATCCATCTGAATTGCACTCCTATCCTCCAATGTGTTCACTGTCCTTCCAAGATTCATGTCAACTTTAAACTTGTTCAAGAAGCTTTCTATGCCAGCATCCAAATCATTAGTAAACATGTTGAACAGCAATGGGCTCAGGGCAGACCTCTGCGTGACTCAAATTTCTCCTATTTGTTTATGAGAGGGTTATGTGGGACCTTGTTAAAAGCCTTGCTGAAGCTGAGATACACTATATCCAGAGCATTTCCTTCATCTATGCAAGTAGTTACTTTGTCAAAGAAGGAGATCAAATTTGTTTGACCCAATTTGTTCTTACTAAATCCATGCTGGCTACTTGTGAGCATTCTTTTCTCCTCCAGATGCCTGCAAATAATTTTTCTTAGGATATGTTCTAGTAACAGACAATGGCTTGCTTCAGAGATAATCAGACTATCCATCAAGTTTCTTCAAGTGCTTCTTTCCTCTGTCCAAAAAATGTGTGAAGCAGGCCATCATTACCAGATATCGAGATCTCCAAATGTTGTAATTAATCAATTAGGTAACTTTCCTGGGGTGTCTGTCTGATTGGAGTGGGGATATGAAACAGTATTGGAGTGCTGAAGTCCAAAGTCTACCTAAGTAATATATGACCCTCCAATGTATTCAGTTTCTTAAGCAGCTACATCTAAATTGTCATTTAAATACTATACCTTTGTATGTTTGCAACTGCATCATACACTATCATGGCAGCAACCAGGCATTTATCTCAATAATTAAGCAAGCCTATATTCTGGTTTTGTTTTTATTACTAGACTTTATAAAAGACATGTTTATGTTTTCCTAGCCTCTTACTGTTTCACTTTTTGCTGACAACTTTACCTCCTAACCTAAAACACATTTTATTTTATAGAGGTGTAATGAGCCTACAAGAGATTAAACATTTTGACACACTATAGGGATATATAGCACATCCACTAAAATAATATCGATATGATTTTGATAGGGAAGTCCATGAAGGCAAAGAAGTAGTTACCCAAAGCCCAACTGATGATAGGAAATGGACTGAATTAGTCTGGTTGAAGCTACAATTTTGACTTTCATAGGCCCTTATAAAGTAATGTGGTCTCCTTGATAGATGGGCTTAAGATCCTACAAGTGGGATCAAGATGGTGATTTGCTTGCTTGCCAAAAAGTATCTGTGGATACTGATGAGGGGATTTTTTTTTCCCTCCCCAAAACAGATTTTTAAGGGGTGGATTGAGAGAAATAATCCCTCTCAATCCCACTGTTGAAATATTTATAATTGTTTGCTGATGTTCTCTGTATCCAGCAACATCTGAAATCCTGGTGGAGTTTGCGAGTAGTTGAGCTAAACGAGGAAATGATTTCCTCAGCTGTCATTGACGGTGAGCAGATTTGACTGAACAAGACTTTTGTGACGTTCTTTTATTATTGTTTTTACCTTGGTGTGAATTTGGCTGTGACACTAGAGGTAGTGTTTTTATTGATCATTCAGGTCTTTAATTTTATTTTTTATCCAAAATGTTGTAAATATAAAATCAACTGGGAAAATAATTCTCCCTTGGATTCTAGGCCTTGGCTCTTTAGTCATCATGACTATTCATGACGTTTTTGATGATCACAGTTTACCCTTGACTGCTAGAGGATGACAGCCGTAAAAGAGTTTTAATCTAAATCCTGCTCAGTGTGATGGAAATGTCCCTAATGCTAAATCCATTTTCAGGAAGCATTTTCTATTTCATTTTTATCCCACTGACATCATAGATCAATTAAATCATCCCATAATACTTTTTATAGTGATTCTCACCAATTTGAGGAGCCTGCTGGCATTGTGCAGACTTCTGATTTTGTTGCAACATAAAGATAAGTAAAGCATTCAGGTTGCCAAGAGAAATTGCTTAACTTCATCCCTCCAGCTTTGTCTCACTTACGGTTTTTTATAAATTAGACAAAGTGAGATGATAATATTATGCTAAATGTGATTAATATGGTAATCACATTTATCATTTCAAAAGCATTCTATTCGGTTTTTTTACAGTCAGAGATTTTCACGCAAGCACAGTATCTTACCATTTTCTCTAATATGCTTTCTCTTGAAAATCAAGAATGAGGGGTCTTTATTTGGATGTAAAAGTATAGTTAAGGGGGGTTCTCTTTAATTCAAGCTCAAGGGCTGTGTTGGAAAGTAGCTCATCATGACTCCTTTCAAGTATGCTGGTGTGGTCAGTGTGACACTGCCATAAAATGATTCCAACTTAACATGATTAAGTTTTGATCATGGATAAATTTGCAGAATATGCCAGAACTCAGAGCTCAAAAAGGCTGGTTAAATGTTTCAAAGGCCCTTCCCCAGTCAAGAGCTTGTCCAAGACCCAGATCTAACAACGCCCTTATGCATGAAAATAAAGCTCAACCTGTGTTTGAAGTGCTTTGCTAAGCTGGAAAATGAGCCATATCATGATGTTATTTTTAAGAGGAAATCCTCATTAATTTTTTAAGAGACTTCTGCTTAAAAGCTGTTGGTAATTATTTATCATAGTGAGTGATTATGGAGAATTTAGCAATATCACTATATATTACATGCTATAACAAATTCTAGCTTCAGGATGCTGCTGATGTGTGTCCATCATCTCTTCACTGTGATCTATAACATTATTGTCTGAATTTATACATACACACACACACACACACACATACACACACACACACTTACTTGCTGTATCAACATTGTACTTCACTACTTAAAGGAATGATTGAATTTCCTGCATTCTTTCATATGCATTAAAATCCCTGTTACAGATAATGAGTCACTTAATTGTACAAAATGTGGAGGATCAAGTCCTAAAATGCCAAAAGGCAAGACATTCTGTAGTTCCAGCTCGGAGGTCAGTTATGTTATCTACCATTCTGGGGAAGAGGGAGGAAAAGGAGGGGGAAAAGAAAAGAACCAGAGTGAGACTTGAAAGCTGACTGCTGCAGAGAGTCTTTGATGTAGATCAATCCAAGGCCAGCAAGGTGTTCTTTAAATAACTTATCTGAACTAACAATGTGCTAGTATCAGTAGCAATAGTCTTAGTGGTACCTCGCAGTCATGAACTTCAGAAAAGAATTTTCTAAAACAAAACACTAATGCTTTTTAACCCCTGCCTGGAGACTTCTAGGACTATAGCTTTCAAAAAAGAAAGCTATAACCTTAGCATGCCTTAGACACAGATGAAATATAATTTGCTGGTAAGTACTTATTGCAGATATTTGGGCACTACTGTCTGACAATGAAAAGTCTTCTGGCTTCATAAAAGCAGATCAAATCTGAGAGGTTCTGATTTTATTGCAGTTAGTGGAGTGTGATTCATGGGGGTTTTCCTTCTGTACTGCAGCAGTTCTTCATGTGGTATCCAGGTGGCTCTTTCAAAAGTGTGATCTCTCTCTTTCTCTCTGGAGACATGCCCTTGTTGAGTGAAAGCCTTTGTGGGATGATGATCCCAGGTGTTCTCAGTGCAAATTCAGTGGAATCGGAGGGCGTGGCTGTATATTACAGCTTTTTTGGTGCATTTAGGGCGATTGCTGGTTCTGTGCAGATATGTATGTAGGTCCATGGGTTCCTTGTATATTACGGTCTATATTTTATCATTCTGGATAGCGATCATTGTGTCTAAAAAGGAAATGTTGATCCTGGAGGATTCAAAGATAGACACCCAGGACCATCACCTCACAAATCTCACAAAGGCTTTCACTCAACAAGGACACTCCTCCAGTGAGAGAGATCACACTTTTGTAGAGCCACCCAGATACAATATGAAGAATTGCTGCAGTACAGAAGGAAAACCCCTCCAAAAATCATGGACTAAATATAGACATTGGATTTATGGCACATTAAGTGCTCACAACATGTGGACATTCTTGAATTAAGTGCTGTAGTCTGGTTAAAAAATCCATTCAAGAAGAGGATAGAATTCTCCATTCAGTTCAACAGATTTTTTATTTCTGCAAGGGAAGAACTTGTAGGAACAGTATATGAAAATTTGCATTTGCACACTCAACCAATATAATGAAAAGTGTAAAGTACTGCATTTTATTACTATTACCTAAAAGCAATGGGCACTGAATCAGTTTTCATTGAATTGGATAAAACTGCTTGACCATAAATGAATTACCACAAAGTGTCTCATCTTTGAGATTGTACAAAAGACCATATCAACTGAACATTAAAACGTTTTGGTTATTAGGTGCCCACGTTATTCTAAGACAAACTATGACACAGACTTAGGAACACACCTAAAAACTTGCTAAATTCAGGAAAGCACTGAAATATGGACAATATTCAAGTGACCTCAGTATGTTCTTAAATTTATATGGCCTAATGCCTAACTTTTAGAGCACCTGCCCCAGGAAGAATATTCAAAATGCCCTGGTTATGTATCTAGGATCCCTGGAAAGTCAGTGGATTTTGGAAATGCTTAAGCCATCATGGTTTATGCACCCAGGTGCTCTCTATGGAGAATGGTACATGCCTCCAAAAGTAGATCCAGAAATGTGCTTAGAGGCAGATCACTACAAAGTACTGGCCACATCTACACATGCATTAATGTGCCATGGTTACTGCTCCTACAGTAGTGCTGGCACACTAGTGACACTTTGAAGTGACACTAATGTACAGTAGACTAATTCTACTGTGCATTAGCACAATGGCACGGCTTTCAATGTGACATGCTAATGTGCAGTAGAATTAGTCTACTGCGCATTTAGCATCTTGTCTAGACGCACCCATGGTATTGTTGTGTCTGAACTCTACCCCTCTCAACCTATTTCTCGTGTGCCTCTGTGTCCACTAGCAATTCACAAGACCTTGTTGTGCTCAAGATTGCCACTCACTGAGTTTGTGAGGACAGGCAATTAATAATAGCAGTAGGTACTCACCTTTTGTCCAATAACTTCATGGTTAGAGCTTTTGGCCAGGATAAAAGTGACATAGGTTTCCACACCCAGATCTCTCAGTTCTCAGAAGAATGTGCTATCAGGCTATTGAAGAGAATACAGAGGGTACTCTCCATTTCTTCTGTTGAAACTGGGCAGACAAGAATACAAGAGTCGAGAGGCCAGAAGGAGAACAAGCAAGATGAAACCTGCCTCTGTACCTGGGGGATATGCTTGGGTTCTTGGTTCTTCTACCTAATAATGTTAATGAATTTTACATGAGACAGTAATCAATTAGAAAACAGAAATGATGCTAGCAACAGAGATTTAAATTTCAATAAGGGAATTTTAGGTTACTTATTTGGAAAAACTCTCTGTCTATTAGGGTGGCTAAAATATGGAACAGATTATCCAGAGGGGAGGCTGAGTCTTCACTGGAAGTTTTAAAGAGAAGATTAGACATAATTGTCTGGGATGGCTTAGACAGAAACAATCCTACCTTGAGCAGGGGGCTGGACTATATAACCACCTGAAGTCCTTTGCAGTCCTGTTTTTCTGTTAATTTTAGTGCAGCAGTTTCCCCATAAAGCATAGAGTTTAATCAATTAATAAACTGATCAACCAGAAGAAAGATTTATATTAACATAAATTATTTCCTCAACTATTATTTACTTCTCATGAACACATCTGAAAGCTGAGATGCTGTATCACTTGATTGTCTGTCTTACCACACACTCAGCTGCATTTAGAAAGTGTCACACATTAGGGAGTCCATCAGGAAACGTAAAAACGAAACTTGTGTTAATTAGTTAAATGGAGGAGTAATTTCTGTGACACTTGAGCCTGATTGTACCTGAGATCTGGTTTCACAAGAAAGAGAAGAATTTGTAATGAAAATCATCTGAATACTGAAAGAAAAATAATTTCTTAGCAGAGATACCAGCTGAATCTTAAGGCTTTGTATAGATTGGGCTGCAACTCAAAACTTATAACTACCTTTCAAAAGAACCTGAAATGTTGAGGGGTGTTTTATTCATTTTAGAGTTATGATTTGTATGTGTTTTCTCTTAGATTACACATTACTATAACTGAATAGTAAAATAAAAACATTTAGATGATTCCATCATGGTATAATGTGTTAATTTGTATTTGTTTTGCTGAAATGGCATGCCAACTGGTCATTTGCAGTTCTTACTCCAGATAGTAATTGGCATTTGACTTAGTAATTGATTTAGGAATACATGATTTTGTATTTTAATTAGTATAGTGTAAACTAAAATAATTTACTGTAAATAAGAGAATGGGGAGCTGGCCAGCCTGGAAGTCCCCCCTCTGTCTCCCCCTGTACCTCCACCTCCTACACCCCCCACCATGTAGGCCAGCAAGTGGGTGGCCAGGTTGCTGAGTAACCCACTGAGGATCTGGGAAGCCTCACTGTCTGTTTGCAAGCGGTGGCCTGGGAAGCTGGGTAAATAGGCATCCAGAGAGTCTGGGCAGATGGTAGACCCAGATGCCAGCCAGGCCAAGGAGTTAACCTTGGAAGAGGGCCAGGAAACCCAGGGAACCAAGGAGCCTGCCTACAGGACAAGAGTCAGAGGAGGTTGGCAGTCCCTGAGTCAACCATGCAGGCAGCACAGGGCAGTCTGGTCTCCTGCCAGTATCCACTGGCCCCACACAGAGTGATTTTGAGTCCATTAAATCAGCAATGAAATTTCTTTTTTTGGAAAATTCTTGTTTACCAAGCTGTAGTTTTGATACTCAGTGATAGAGTCTAATCACATTTGCCAGAAATGGTGTCTTAGCACGCCTCCATTTTAGATACCTTTGAAAATCTGGCCCTTTGTGCCCACATTTTGAAAACAGGATGAATTAATGTAAGATGTGCCAGGCTCCAAGGGTGGCCTTGATGCCCCCTGGTGGCCACTTGGCACCTGACCCACTTTTGTTGTATGGGTACCCTCCCCTTTTCTCTTCGCTGCCATACCTTGATTTAGTTGGTTAGTTTGTAAAAACAAGGGAGGCTTCCCGATATTCTCCAAATGAGCCTTCATCTATCTGGCAGCCAGCAGGTCTCTCCTGGACCACATTGGTATCAATCTTGCCCCTCAAGTCTTAGGTGAGCTTTCCTGCCCCATCTGTGCTCCCCGGGCCCTAATCAACTTAAGGATGAATTTTGTGGTTTCCTACCCCCGCTCCCCTGTAGCCACACCCAGGCCTTGCAGATATTACCATTCAACCAATGTCCCTTGTAGGGGTCTTGGCCTTTTCAGCCTTCATGCAGGGCCTCATGCAGCCTCTTGCAGGGCCTTTTAGCCCAAGCCTACTGTGCTGGACTGGCTCCCAGGCCCTGAGCCTGCTCTGGCTCTGTCTCTGCCCTGCTCCTGGGACTTACAGAACTTCTACCACCCCTTAGTCCTGCCAAACCACCAAATTACTAAACCCAGGACTAAACCTTCACACTGCAACTCAAACTCCCAATACCTGTCTATTAATATATTTTTTTCCTCTCCCAGTACAGACTCCTTGACCCCAACTGCTTTAACCTGGTTTTTGTCAAAGCAATTTCTTAACTGCTCCCATTGTTGCTTTTCCTAGGTTGTGGCAGATAAAAGCCATTAGTTACATTCTTAAGATTCTAGGCACTTGGATCACTATTCGTTAATGTGCAATTAACAGTGCTTAGGTTGGTGGTGAGCTGTGGCTTCCACTATGCCAAGCACCTGCTCATTTTACTGTTACTTTACCCTTCGCTCTTTCTACTCCCATATTGTGCTCGTCTGTTTTACCTACTGGCCATGTCTACATGAGAGGCTGACTGTACAGTAGCCCAATATTGCACTGAAGTGTCACAAAAAGGCATTACTTGATGGTACTGCACAGTAACTTGGGTTACTGTGCAGTCATTTAGTATTTGCTTATACAAATGTATAAATGACGGCATAGCAACAGCTGTGCAGTCAGCCTCTCATGTAGACACAGCCACTGTTGCTTCTTCTCATAATCCCCAACCAGGATTCTGAAAATACTTATTTTTGGTCTGTCAGAGGTGGTTACAGCAATCTCTTGATATGATGATGACAGTCTTAATGTAAACAGAGAAGTCACCGTTGAGTCCATAGGTGATTGAGGATGATTTGAAATATGTAAGTTCAATTGCAGACATGGCAAAAAGTCCTGGGAAGAGGGACTAGATCCTGGTGATGTCAGATCATAGCTTTTTCCTTTTGTATCTCATTTATTGATCTCTGTAGTGAGACAAGTTAACTTGAAATGATTGATGCCATGTCATACATCACAGTGCACCTGAGGACAATTTGGTGACAGAGTCTCAAAAGTATTTCATAGACATTTGGCCTGGAATGGACCCTGGAGGATCATCAAGTCTAGCCCCCTGCCCCAGGGGCAGGAGGTCAGCAGGGATCATAGGATCCCAGCAAAATAAGCATCCAAATGTGTCTTGAAGGCATTCAAAGTGGGTGCTTGAACTGCCTTTGGCAGCAGTCTATTCCAAACCTTGGGGGCTCGGACAGTGAAGAAGTTCTTTCTTATGTCTAGCCTGAATTGGTCGCGGCGGAGTTTGTGACCGTTCGATCTTGTCATCCCTTGCGGCGCTCTGGTGAACAGACGTTCCCTCAGATCCTGATGAGCACCCAGATAAACTTGTAGGTGGCCACCAGATCACCCCTGAGCCTGCGCTTTTCCAGGCTAAAGAGCCGCATGGCTCTCAGCCTCTCATCATAAGGTCTGTTTTCCTGACCTCTGATCATGCGTGTGGCTCTCCTCTGCACCCTCTCAAGCTTCTCCACATCCTTTTTGAATTGTGGAGCCCAAAACTGAACACAGTACTCCAGCTGCAGAGTCCAATGGGAGAATGACGTCCCAGGATTAGCTTGAGAAGCATCTATGAATGCAAGCCAGCGTTTTGCTCACTTTACTAGCTGCAGTATCACACTGAAGCCTCATGTTCATCTTGTGGTCAACCATGACCCCCAAGTCCCTTTCATCTGTAGTGCTAATCAGCATTGCACTACCAAGCCTATAAGCATGCTGCAGGTTTTCCTCCCAAGGTGGAGAACCTTGCACTTTTTGGTGTTGAACACCATCAGGTTCTTATCTGCTCATTTCAGGAGCCTGTCAAGATCCACCTGGATCACCCTCCTTTCCTCAGGTATGGATGCTTTACCCCAAAGTTTGGTGTTGTCGATGTTAAAATTGCATTTCTTCAGATTGGCTTTCATGGTGCCCTTGAATCTCTTCTTTTGGCCACCTCTAGAGCATTGACCATCAGTGAGCTGGGGGTATAAGACCTGTTTTGTCATCCTCATGACAATGGAGCTGGTGTCATATAAACATGGCTTTGCTGCTGGTGATGTTTGCTTGAGCCAGAACACTTGTTCTTCTATCCTTCCAACTGATTTGGAGGATTTTATGAAGACATTGCTGATGGTAACATGCCAAAGCTTTCAAGTGTTTCCAATTTGTCATCCAAGTTACACACCCATGAAATAGGGTAGCAATGGCAATAGTAGACTAGAAGTTTGGTTTGGGTCGTGATGTTATGATCATCAAAGACACAATTTTGGAAACCTCCAAAGGAAGCACTGGCATATTTTATCTGGTGTTGAATATCATCACCTATGTTTACTTTTTGGGAAAGGTGGCTATATAGGTAGGGGAAATGCTCAACATTCCCCAAGGATTGCCCCGTAATTGTAACATGTAGAGGAGGAGCTTGTAGGTTTTGAGTGGTTTGGTACAGCATCCTGGTTTTCATGAAGATGATAATGGATGCATCTATACATGCTATTACGGTGATAAAATAAACTCTGGCACAGCTTGTGCCAGAGTCAGCTGCTCCCAAGCACAGCATCTACACGTGTGCCTAGGACCACAGCAGTATGAGCCAGGGCACAGCAGCCCTGGGCTAGGAGGGGGGCCAGGAGGTCAACCCTGGGCTCTGGGTAGAAGCAGAAGGCAGCAGAGGGGCTGGCTGGGGCACAAGGATGCTAAAGTGTGGGACTGGGTGGCAGGCAGCCCCCACATTTTAGCACTCTTGTACACCAGCCAGCCCCTGTCACCATCTATATGTGTTTTGGAAGAGTTAAATACTCCACCATAAGTACTGTCACAAACAGTAGTATCTTACAGCAGAGTTAATTAATTTATTGTGCCCTAACACTGGTGCACATGTAGATGGTGACACTTTACTGCAGAGCTAATTAGTTAACTTGCAGTAAAGTGTACATGTAGATGCATCCAGTGAGTCCAAGAACTTCATACACTTCACAAAAACAATCAGGAGTGACCTGGAACTCTTCAACTGAGTGGGCACACACAACACAATTGTCAGTGTATTAAAGAACAGTAATAGAGGTATTGGCTATCTTGGATTTGGATCATAACCAATTTATGTTAAAGATTTCCATCCATGCACTACTGCATGCTGACTCCAGATGGAAGTGTATCAGCAATTAGATGCAGAATAGTTTTGATATAGTTGGAAAAGAGTTTTGATGCAATCACACATCCTTGCTTGACTCGAATTCTAATAATGAAGGGGTCCATTTCTGAGCCGTTTCTTAGGATGGTTGCTATCATGTTATCATGAAGGAGTCTTGGAGGGAATTCAAATTGCATCAAGATCTTTCACAGGGTCTCACTGTTGATTGAATCAAAGGTCTTGGGTCAATGAAAGCCATTTAAAGATCCTGGTGTTTCTTGTGGCACTTCTGCACCTATCTGGAAACAAAGATCATATCTATTATACCCCTGTGTGGCCTGAAACCACACTGGGACCTAAGTAGAATCTCCTCAGCAAGGAAAGTGAGTCCACTGAGGAGAATATAGGCAAGGATCTTCTCAGCTATGGACAGGATTGCCACAGTAATTGCTGCTCTTAGGTCTATCTGTTTTCTTCAATATGGGTAATGTAGGGTCCTTGTTAGACTCAAATGGCAATCTTGTGGCTGCTCCAGATAAGATAACCAAATTTTTAACAAGTTCTTTGCCTCTGTTTTCTTGGACAGGGACCAGGACAGCTCTCCCACCACAGGTAGGGGCAATCTTGGGGATAGCACTGCCAGGCCTTGGGTCTGCGCAAAAGTAGTTAGGGATCTTCTGGAAGGGCTGGATGTTTTTAAATCTGAGGGCCCTGATGCCCTCCACCCACGGGTGTTGAGAGAGCTGGCAGGGGTCATTGCTGTGCCCTTGGCCTGGCTGTATGAGCGATCGTGGTCCACGGGCCAGGTGCCTGGAGATTGGAAACTAGCTAATGTGGTCCTCATTTATAGGAAAACGATAAAGGAGGACTCAGGAAACTATAGGCCCATAAGCCTCACATCAGTCTTGGGGAAAATCCTGGAAAAAAATTATCAAGGATCACATCTGTGAGGGGCCAGCAGGGGAGATCATGCCCAGGGGAAATCAACATGGGTTCATCAAAGGCAGGTCCTCCTAGACCAACCTGATTGCCTTTTATGACCAGGTAACTAAATCCCTGAATGATGGTGTCGCCATGGATGTAGTCTTTCTGGACTTTAAGAAGGCCTTTGATACTGTGTCTCACCCCATTCTCATTAATAAACTGAGTGACTGTGACATTGATGCTTACACAGTTGGATGGGTCAAAAATTGGCTAATGGGATGCACCCAGAGAGTGGTAGTGGACGGGTCGTACTCGACCTGGCGGGATGTGAATAGTGGGGTTCCCCAGGGCTCGGTCCTGGGGCCTACACTGTTAAACATCTTCATCAGCGACTTGGATGAGGGGGTGGAAAACACGTTCTCCAAGTTTGTCGATGACACCAAGATGTGGGGAGAGGTAGGCACGCTTGGGGAGAGAGAGGCTGCAATTAGATTTAGACAGACTACAGAAATGGGCGGATGGTAATAGCATGGGCGTCAATGTGGATAAGTACAGGGTGCTGCACCTGGGGAGAAGGAATCCACAGCACACACACAAGCTGGGGAGCTCCCCCCTTGTGAGCACAGAGGCAGAAAGGGATCTTGGAGTTGTTATTGACTCCAAGATAAACATGAGCCACCAATGCCAGACTGCAGCCAGCAAAGCCAACTGCACCTTGTTGTGCATCCAAAGATGCATCTCAAGCCAGTCCAGAGTGGTGATACTCCCCCTCTACGCGACATTGGGGGTCAGGCCTCAATTGAAGTACTGCATCCAGTTCTGGGCACCGCACTTTAAGAAGGATGTGGCCTGCCTTGAGAGGGTTCAGAGGAGGGCCACCCGCTTGGTTGGAGGGCAATAGGGCAGGCCCTATGAGGAGAGGCTGAGGGACCTGAACCTGTTCAGCCTCAGCAAGTGGGAGGCTAAGGGGGGATTTGGTGGCTGCCTACAAACTCGTTAGGGGAGATCAGCAGCAAATAGGAAGGGTCCTATTCCCCCCCAGCAGCACCTGGGGTGACGAGGAACAATGGCCAGAAGCTGCTGGAGAATAGGTTCAGGTTAGAGATTAGGAGGCACTATTTCACTGTCCGGGTAGCTAGGATCTGGAACCAACTTCCTAGGGAACTGGTCCTCACTCCTACCTTGGGTAAATTCAAGAGGAGGTTGGAGGTCGGGGGTCATGTGACCCCGGCGTGTGCCCCAGCCAGTGGCTGGGGGTCAGACTAGATGATCTATTTAGGTCCCTTCTGACCCCTAACTACTACGAAACTATGAAGTGATTCTGGCATCTCTAAAGTCCCTGAGAATCTTCTCATGTTTCCAGATTTTCATAATGGCAATATGTAGTTGGTAAGAGAGCTTTTTTCCCACCTTGCTTATAATTTCCAGGCAGTATTCCATCAGGACCACATGCTCTGTTGTTCTTCATCTGCTTAATATCTTTCAAGGCCTCTTGATAAACTGGTGGATCTGTAAAGTAATCATAGCAGTGCTATGGAATGGCTTCAGTGGTATTGTTGTCAACATTAGAGTCTCTGTTCAAGGGTTCTTAAAAGTACTTCTTTGGTTGTACATTGATGGAGGAACTGGGTTTAGAGAGGTTTGCTCATCCTTAGACCTCAGATGGCTGTCTCCTTTTATGCTTAACCCATAGAGAGCTCTGGTTCCACCAAAGAAACAATGCATATCATAGCTTTAGGCAATATTTTAAATCTTTTTTGTGTTGTCCCCCCACCACTTGTTCTTTCACTCTCAATTTTCCTATGGGTTTCAGCTTTAATGTGACAATAAGTGTCTTGATTCTTTTTGGAGTTGGTGTCATTCTGCCAAGCTTTGAAGGCCCTCCTTTCTTTTGGTCAATGAGAGTTTGAATTTCCCTATCATTCTCACTGAATTAGTCCTGATGTACGTTTGTGGGAAAACCTAAAGATTCTTTGCATGCCTCATGGATACCTTTCTTTAGGCTCTCCCAGTGATCATAGATGTTAAGATCATCATGGGAAGGCTGGAGATCAGGGAGGCATCAATGAAGCACTGCTGGAGATGATCACTTTTATCAGATTATTTTAACACTCAATATTGAATATCTTCCTTCATTGCTTCTTTCGTTTGATTTGGGGTGATATGAAGGAACATATCAGAAGATGATCTATCCAGCATTTGTCTGCTCTGGTCATAGTGCTGGTGATATAAATGTCACAACTTAGTCAACAGATGGTAATGTTTTGAGGAGGGTTGATTCCATGATTGCTTTGGCGTAACAAGCAGATCATGTCCCAAACACTTGCTCAAGAGAAGAATTTAATTTGAAATTACTTTCTCCACCCCTACCTTTCCAAATACTTTCCATAGCTCAAAATCACTGTCTAATCTAGCACTGGGGACTATCTTCTCTGGGGACTGATGATAAGATTTAGATAACTTGAGAATTCTTTTGTTTCATTATCTGCATCAAGGGTTGGGGAGTATATGAACTGGTGACTGTTGCGTATTATCTGTAGGTCAAGTGAAGACGAAGAGTCATAAGATGATCACTGGAGCATCATGAGATGTTCCAAAAAAAAGTGCAGTCACTACCATGCTCTGTGAACTGACCCACTCCTGCACATCTGGTCTCACTAAGTGTAGCAATATCAATATCAAATTGTGCAAGGTCTCTGGCCATGAATGTTGTATTTTGTTCTGTTTGGTCACTGTTAGGATTGCCCATTAGGTGCAGATGTTCCTAGTTGCAACTTCTGTATTTGATTTGAACCATAGATAGAGTGATCCCACTGGACACAGTTTTCCTTTTAGGTAAAATGAGGCAGACTATATTTGGGTCACATTTTTTGGCCCCTCTTCATACATTGTTTGGCCCCTTGCTCAGTCATGGTTGCTGCTGCTGAATTGCATACCTATCTCAGTTCCAAGTACAAAACAACCATACAATCATCACCTCCATGTAGGTCCCTAAGGACTTCTGATAATCACTAGCACCTTTCCCTAATCAATGATTGTCTTAAGTAAAGAACATAAAGATCCCTGACAGCAAAACCCTGGATCCCTCCCTCCCAAGGATAGGGCATAACTTCTGGAGTACAGAGGTGTTGCCTCTTCTTCTTGTTCTCTTTCTGGCCCCAGAAATCTTCTACTCCTGGCCACCTTCAATAGGAGGGTTTGCAAGTGTCTTGGTTCAGCTTTTTGTACATCCTGGGGATTAGGGCATTCTCCTATGGAGAGGTAAATATGAGTACAAATTTTCTTGGGGAGAACAAGGTCCTGAGAGAACCCAGGTCTTCCACTTTTGTTTGAGTGCTTTAACCACTAGGCCAGGGGGTCCCCAACTGTGGTAAGCATACCTCTGGGGGTTATGCAGGAGAAATTGTGTAATGGCGGATTCAATTTTCATTATAATAATACTTGGCATTTAGGGGGTTAAAATGTAAACTGTATGCAGGTAGGGGTATGCAAGCAACTGGTAAATCTGGAAGGGGGTATGCAATAAGAAGAAGTTTGGGAACCTTTGAACTAGGCTACTGGGTGGAAGGTAGCACTATCATTGTATGCTGAAGTAAATCCTATCAGTGCAAATATGTTGCATCTACAGCACCCCTACCAGATCATGTTCCTTCAAGGACTCAAGGTGAATTTGAATGCCTCCCAATGCCAGTAAGATATGCAGTGGAGCTTAGGCAGCAGTTCGATTGGTGTTTAGGTCTTCCCAGCCTTAGTGTTGGTGCCTTGAGAACTTTGCACAGCACAGGTTTGCAGTAGAGCTGCGTGAAACTTCAGGTGCTGATTCGATTCGGAGGCCAAATCTCCAAATCTGAATCAAATCGGGAGACCAATAAAAAGGTCCTTATCAATTCCAAAAAGATTCAGAGAGTTTCGGAGAGATTTGGAGATTTGGGCAGTCTCCACTTACCACCAGAGGGAGCTGGACCCAGGCTCCATACTGGTAAGTGTGTGTTTTGTGGGGGGGGCACCATGAGGTTCCCTCACCAGGCCTGCTCCCCCAGCCCCTCTGAGTACCCCCTGATCCCTGCCCACTCTCCCAGGCCTGCCAATGGCTGCCCTGCCTGGCCCCAGCATCCCACCTCTTTTTTTAAGCCAAATCTCCAAATCGATTCGGGACAGTGATTTGAATCACTGAATCGAATCACTGTCCCCCGAATTGGTCAAATCTGAATCTGAAGCAAATATTAGCCGTTTCACACAGGCTTACTTTGCAGTCCCAAAAGGAGGCATTTAATGATTTCAGGTGTTGATTGTGGTTTCTGCTTGTGGGTGCAAGGCTAATTGAATAGAGCTTAAGTGATTAAATTCTAAATCCTGTTTCAGGAACTAGCAAGACCAATTTGAATGTGGACCTAGGTGCCTACCTCATATGGGCAGTTTCCTAAATCCTTCTAATTGTCTTTCTGCATCTTTAGGTGCCTAAATACCTTTGTGAATCTGGCTTTTTGTTATGGTTTAAGTATTCCCCACTGAAGTCACAGTATATGAAATAAAAACCATCAGTAATTCCCTTCTGGAGCTAGGTCTGAAATTAGGGTTTCCTTTAGGATGTTTACTGCCTTTTGCTACATGTTTGTATGGGACCTGATTCACTGGGACTCAGATCCTTGATTGGGCATTTAGGCCATGTTGTTTTCAGTAAATAGTGACTTCATTGAAAAAATGCAGTTTCAGACAACTTAAGCTATATGATTTTTGGACCAAATTAATGGCTTTGGTGGACAAAAAGTATGAAAAGTATTTCAAAACGAAATGGTTTGATTATTGTCATTTTCATTTCAAGGTTGACCTCAATTTTAATTTTAAAAGAGCTAAATAACCTGACAACTAAACAATAGTTTTCATTTCAGGTTGAACAAAATGTTTGAGGTTGCCCTGAAGTGAAATTATTGATTTTTTTTTTCCTATTTAGTGGGAAAAATAACTGTTTTGGGACAAGCTATACCATTTACCATTTTTATTTATTTTCATTTTGTTATTGAGTTGAAAAATATATTATTCATACAGCTCTGCCATAGCCTTAACTATTATATAAATGCTAACCTTTAACAGAACTACTAAAAAGCTTATATTTCTGGAAAAAATATTATGTAAAGGATCAATATGAGAGTGAAATCAGAATCATTGTTTACAAATGTATAAAAAGGAAGTTTCCAAATTTTTAGAAGAACTTAAATCTAAATTTCCATTTCCATAATACAAAAGTTGAAATTAATTTAAGAGCATTTACCCTCCCAATTTGGCCTCTGACAATTTTCAGACACAGGTGAGTATTGCTGAGTAGGAACCCAATTGAAATTGCAATGTGAAAAGTATGTATTGCTTCAGAAATAAATCTGTTAGACACCTGTTATGTCACAGTTCATTCTCCAAACTGTTCTATATGATGATTCAAGGTCTCAAAACTCTATTAGTTACTTTGCAACAACTGCTCTGTCAGCAAATGCTGCTGCTGCATTCTTTTCTGTCAGCACACAACAGTGGAGTTTCAGACATCGGGTACAGCACAGTTTAGATTTGTATAGGGCAAATGAAGCAGAATTAATAGGTACTTGCACCTTAATCAATCACTGAATCTCAGGTGGGAAGCACAAATGTCAGCAGGGAACTGTGAATGGTATGTTCACATGCTAACTGGACTTTATTGAGCAATTTGAGAACTATAAAACATCTGGGTGTTAAAATATATAATAAATCACTGTTTCTAGTCCTGAACATGCTTTTTTCTGATGGAATTCAAGTAACTCACAATTTTCTGTGTGTGCGTGCATGTAAACACATGCGCACAACATTGTGAAACATAAAAAGACAGCTTTTTCACTAGCACAAAATACAAAACTAACACATTTCCAGAAGTCCTCAGCACTCAGTAGTTTCCCCTCTGACATTTTCTGGCCAGAACACAAAAGTGCACATCTACACATTTATTCAGTACTTAACTTGGAACTGAAAAGTTTTGAAAAGCTGGCCCTGGGTTAACATGAGAGATTTCATAGACATTAGGGCTGGAAGGAACCTCAGAAGATCATCGAGTCTAGCCCCCTGCCCCAGGGGCAGGAAGTCAGCTGGGGTCAAAGGATCCCAGCAAGATAAGCATCCCAACACTTAAAGGAGTCCAGAGTAGGTGCTTGCACCACCTCTGGAGGGAGCCTATTCCAGGCTTTGGGGGTTTGAACAGTAAAGAACTTTTTCTTTTTGTCCAGCCTAAAACAGTCTTGGAGGACTTTGTGACCATTGGTCCTTGTCATCCCTTGGGGCGCTCTGGTGAACAGATGTTCCCCCAGATCCTGATGTAGGATTTCCTACTCATCAGAACAAAAGTTCAGAGTACAGTTCTAGTCTGTTAAGTAAGTACACCCCACAGAGTCACGTATAGAACATGCTGGTTTCTTTTAATAGGGTGGATATTTAAGCAACCATAAAATAGTAGGGTTGGAAGGGACCTCAGGAGTTTACCTAGTAGGCTCTTGCCTTTTCTGCAACAAGAGCACATTGTTGGGTCATATTCAGCTTACAGTCCTTTTCTGCAGTACATCGTGCTAGCCAATCATTCCCCAATCCATATTTGTGCATAATTTTTTTTCTATCCCGAGTACAGGACTTTGTGTTTGTTTTTACTGAATTTTATTTGATTACTTTTTTAACCATTTCAGCTTTTCAAGGTCATTTTGAATCCTAACCCTACTCTCCAAAGTGCCTGGAACTGCATCCAACTTGCTGCTGTCTAAAAATTTGCTAAGCATGCACTCAATCCTATCCTCCAAATCATTAATGAAGATATTAAATGACACTATATCTAGGATAGTCTGATAGAAAACCTCATTTGATGCTTCTATACAACTTGACATAGAGCCATTGATGACTTCTCATTGAGCACAGTGATCCAACCACTTATGTATTCACTTTACAGTACTTTCATCTACTCACTATGTTGTTAGAATCATAAAATCATAGAAATTAAGGGCTGGAAGGGACGTTGAAAGATCGTCAAGTCCAACCCCCTGCTCTGGGAAGGAATACTGCTGAGATCAGATGATCCCAGCAAGGTGTCTGTCCAATCTCCTTTTGAAAACATCCAAGTTTGGGGACTGCACCATCTCCTTAGGAAGTCTGTTCCAGATTCTGGTCACCCTTGCTGTAAAGAAGTTCTTCCTTACATCCAACCTGAAACCATCCTCTAACAGTATATGGCCATTGCCCCTTGTCCTCCCCTGGGGTGCTCTAGTGAACAGCTTTTCTCCCAGCTCCTGATATTCACCCCTTTCATACTTATAGATGGCCACCAAGTACCCCCTCAGTCCTCTTTTTCCCAGGCTGAACTTGAGGAAGAAGGGATAAGATTTGCCTGGAGGAACAGTTCATGGTAGAGATGATAGAGGCTGAAAGAAGAGATAGAGAGACTATCTAGTCTCTTTTTATGAACAGGTTATGAAACGCCTGGACACAGGAGGAGGGGTGGATGTCGTATACTTAGACTTCAGGAAGGCCTTCGATACGGTATCCCACCCCATACTCATAGATTCATAGATTCACAGATGTTAGGGTCGGAAGGGACCTCAATAGATCATCGAGTCCGACCCCCTGCATAAGCAGGAAAG
>NW_005842410.1:865319-866297 GCF_000455745.1 Alligator sinensis | reverse complement strand
AACCTCCTCTTGAAGACCCCCAGGGTAGGGGAGAGCACCACCTCCCTTGGGAGCCCGTCCCAGCCCCTGGCCACTCTAACTGTGAAGAAGTTCTTCTTAATGTCCAATCTAAATCTGCTCTCTGCTAGCTTGTGGCCATTATTTCTTGTAACCCCCGGGGGCGCCTTGGTGAATAAATACTCACCGATTCCCTTCTGTGCCCCCATGATGAACTTATAGGCAGCCACAAGGTCGCCTCTCAACCTTCTCTTGCGGAGGCTGAAAAGGTCCAGTTTCTCTAGTCTCTTGTCGTAGGTCTACTCTCCGCCGGGGGGGCTGGCCACAAAAGCCGTTAACCATATGAGAGGCCCTTCTCTGGACCCTCTCCAGTTTATCCGCATCCCTCTTGAAGTGCGGCACCCAGAATTGCACGCAGTACTCTAACTGCGGTCTGACCAGCGCCCGATAGAGGGGAAGTATCACCTCCTTGGACCTATTCGTCATGCATCTGCTGATGCACGATAAAGTGCCATTGGCTTCTTTGATGGCTTCGTCACACTGCCGACTCATGCTCATCTTGGAGTCCACTAGGACTCCAAGATCCCTTTCCACTTCCGTGCCACCCAGCAGGTCATTCCCTAGGCAGTAGGTGTGCTGGACATTTTTCCTCCCTAGGTGCAGCACTTTGCATTTCTCCTTGTTGAACTGCATTCTGTTGTTTTCTGCCCACTTGTCCAACCTGTCCAGATCTGCTTGCAGCTGTTCCCTGCCCTCCGGCATATCCACTTCTCCTCATAGCTTTGTGTCATCCGCAAACTTGGACAGAGTACACTTCACTCCCTCGTCCAAGTCACTGATGAAGACATTAAAGAGTATCAGTCCAAGGACTGAACCCTGCGGGACCCCACTGCCCACACCCTTCCAGGTCAAAACCAACCCATCCACGATGACTCTCTGGGTGTGACCCTCCATCCAATTTGCCACCCACCGGACTGTGTA
>NW_005842410.1:857222-864802 GCF_000455745.1 Alligator sinensis | reverse complement strand
CTATGCAGGGGGTTGGACTCGATGATCTATTGAGGTCCCTTCCGACCCTAACATCTATGAATCTATGAAGACACTTGAGTTAAACAAGTCCCATCAAGCTATTCCATCTAGGTAGGACCTTGTCATTGAAACTTTAACAGTGTCTGAGAACACTCACTACCTTTAATGGGGTTGTGTGACTAAATCCTTTCATCAGCTATGTAAAATGTCATTCTACACTTTTTAATAAGCCTCAGTAGTGTTCCCTGTTTACTTTTGCAGTAGTTTATTTTCTTAATCTAGTTAATTTTAGGGTTTTTTAAGTCTATAATATCCTAAGGTTTCTATTTAATACTTTTCTCTCCTTCTCTCTATCTATTTGCACAGCCTGAAAATATAAAGCTCTTATCATTTATTTCTAGCATGTACAAAATTATTTCAACCCTTTCAACAAAACTACTCTTCCCAACTCCTGTGTGGCTTTAAAATAAATTAAACTCAGGGGAAAATATATGTTTACCCATTTAAAAATTTAATGTTTTCATCCAAAATGTCAAAAACTTAAATATATAAGGCAAAAAATGAAATATGTTGATTTGGAAATACTGATGCATTGCCTTTAAACCCCTCTTCTTCTCTAGAAACTGGATACCCTACTTGAGAGAGACTTTCCACAACGCCTTACAGAAGGTATACCTCTCCCAGAGGAAGAGCAGATTATGGGAAGGAAATTAAATTTTAGGAAAAAAAGATTAGAGGATTTGGCTTGTGGTGGGAGTAAGGAACCCACATCTCTGAGACTGAACTGGCTAAGTTAATGCAAGGGTCAGTATGGCAGGAGAGGGCAGGAGAGGGAGTTCTGGCATACCCATTGGTGTACATATTATAGTGTCATGTGTTTGCAGTCTCCAGGTTGGGGTATACAGGTAGCTCTTGTAGCGTGAAAGACATTTCATAGATTTCATAGACATTAGGGCTGGAAGAGACCTCGGAAGATCATCGAGTCCAGCCCCCTGCCCAAAGGACAGGAAGTCAGCTGAGGTCATAGGATCCCAGCAAGATAAGCATCCAGTTTGCTCTTGAAGGTGTTCAATGTGGGTGCTTGAACCACCTCCGGTGGCAGGCTGTTCCAGACCTTGGGGGCTCGGACAGTAAAGAAATTCTTCCTTATGTCCAGCCTGAAACGGTCTTGTAGTAGTTTATGACCGTTCGACCTAGTTGTCATCCCTTGGGGCGCTCTGGTGAACAAACGTTCCCCCAGATGCTGGTGGTCACCTCTGATAAACTTGTAGGTGGCCATCAGATCACCCCTGAGCCTGCACTTTTCCAGGCTAAAGAGCCCCAGGGCTCTCAGCCTGTCATCGTAGGGTCTGCTTCCCTGACCTCTGATCATGCACGTGGCTCTTCTCTGGACTTTCTCAAGCTTTTCCACATCCTTTTTGAATTGCGGAGCCCAAAACTGGACTCAGTACTCCAGCTGCGGCCTCATCAAGGCTGAGTACAAGGGGAGAATGACGTCCCGGGATTTGCTTGAGAAGCATCTATGGATGCAAGCCAGCGTTTTGGTTGCTTTACTAGCCGCAGCATCGCATTGCAGGCTCATGTTCATCTTGTGGTCAATGATGACTCCCAAGTCTCTTTTTTCCATAGTGCTAGCCAACATAGCACTGCCGAGCCTATAATGATGCTGCGGGTTTTTCTTCCCAAGGTGGAGAACCTTGCATTTATCAGCGTTGAACACCATCAGATTCTCGTCCGCCCACTTGCTGAACCTGTCCAGGTCAGCCTGGATCAGCCGCCTGTCTTCTGGTGTGGATGCTTTGCCCCAAAGTTTGGTGTCATCGGCGAACTTGGCCAGTCCGCTTCTGACTCCAGTGTCCACATCATTAATTGATTGCCTCGTGCCTCAGGGTTTTTGCTGGTCACTAGTAGGGGCCAGGAAGTAATATGTTCCCCTTCATAAGTGTACTGGCTTCTGGATTTTTGTTTACTGGTTTGTTTTTCACATTCCTCTGAAACATTGGGATGTTGGTCATAGCTAAGGTGGTATTCAGGGCATTTTTTTTGTTTTTTGGACAAGGATATACTAACAGATTTATGGGGCTGGAGGGAGGGATTGCTTTCCTTTCTAGCATGGGACATAGTCCTTTCCTTAGGATTTTTGGAATATGTATCGACCAATTATTCCCCTCCACTTTAGTGGTAAGGCATTAATTAGCTTTTACCCAGGGTATGTTACAGTGTGTTTTTGGTGTTTCAAATTTTGTACCTTGTAGTCTGGCGTGGTGATCTTGGGCATTTCCTTCAGTTTACGTATGCATATAAATAGATGCAATGGCCTAGGATGCTACTTCCAGTCCTATGTTCCTAATCATTTTTTTAAAAAGGAAAATAAATAAATCAATAAAGCTTGGGACATTTGGAAATTAAGGGCTGGATTTAAAAGGGAGGTTTGATAGTATTCACACAATGGATAAAAATGAAGTAATGCCCTTGCACCTTATAGTTCAGCTGTTGGAATAGTCACAGTTTTGTTTTTTGTTTTTTAAGTTGTCCTTGTATTTCTCTGGCCTCCATGGGATTTGTAATTTCTTCCATCCTAGTGTTTTCTGCAGAGGTTATCAATGCTCTGCCTACTTTCAGATTAAGAAACCAGAATTAACAACAGTTTTTGAAGTAGCTCACTAGATAAGAGATTTACCAGAGATAGATGCTAACAGAGACTAATGTGATAACTTAATTTTGTGAGGTAATTGATTTTCTAGATAGATTAGATCTACCTCACTTCCTTTATCTGGACTGTCACTTTTATATGGTGCCACATGGGAGATTATTTTTTAAAAGGTAGAAGAAGGGGATTCGTACAAGAATTTTGAGTTGGATAAGGAACTGGCTACAGAGGGGGATTTGTAGGTTGCATTCAAATAACTATCAATCTGAAGGAGTCTGAAGGACTCTGAAGGGCAGAGATACGGCCAGGGGCCCACAGCCCTAGAAGCAAAAGACCAGAATCCCAAGAGGGACAGAGATTGAAAAAGGACATAGAGACTTGAGGCCAAGAGGGCCCAAGCACAAGCCTGGGAGAGGGGTGATAGCAGCCTGAGAACTAAAGCCTGAAAAGGGGTAAAACCTAGGACAGGTAGAAGTCAGAGTAGGGGCTGGAACCCGAAAGCCTGGTCCATCATAATGGTCCGAGGCAAGAGGATCCACCTAAAGGAAAGGGGTAAGACTAAGAAGGCTGGAGACCTGACAAGGGAACAGAGGCCCAAGGTGGCCTAGTACTGATTTGGGGCAAAGTGCCTCACCTGAGAAATTGGTCTAATAAAAGATATCACATTTATCCAAACAACCTTGTCCCCTGAGCAATGACTGGTAGCATCCGAGAGCCATGGGCATGGCTGTAGAGGCAGAACGAGGCCTTGACATTAGCCCTTAAGGCAATCAGGACATAAAGAACTGGGACAGAGACAGAAAGAGACAACACTTTAGACTCACCAGCCTCTGCAGGAAGCCTCCATTCATCAAGTTTTACAACAAGACATGGTAGGCAAGGAACCAGGGTGGGACCCTGGGAGGTGAGGACAAGAACCAGACAGGGTCAAGGTAACCATTAGGGGGCCTTACAGCAATCCTTGGCTGCTCACTTGTTACAGGACCCTTGTCTGGACCATGGCTCTCCTGGCCTCATCCCACTTTTACTCTGACTGCTTTCTAGTGTGGACCCACTGTTCAGGGCCACAAGCCTCTGGCTCAGCTTTGGCCATGCCCTCATGACCTCATACTCCAGGCCGCATGAGACCCCTGTGCAGGCAGCTGTGACCACAGGTCCTGTTTTCCCGCACTCCACTCCTGCCTTGCAGTCCCTGCAGGCTCTGGCACTCTTGGGCTCAGAACGTACCCCCAGTCCTCTCAACAGAGTGTGAAAGTCAGGGTGTCCCCAAGCACCCCTTTCAGTGGTCTCCACCTCCTCTACATCCACAATTCAGTCCATCAGGGAAATAAACTGCAAAACACAGGCACTGGTCCCAGGTCAATGAAACACTCCATCCGTGGTTGCCTCACTCTGCAGCATCATACTCCAAGCAAAAGAAATTCAGAAAAGGGTCAAGGTACTTAACGGCTCCCAGTGTGGGCTCTCAGGTTTCCTTGACCCTGACTGCCGTTCTGCATCCTCCCTTCACAGTCCGGGCTTCAGTCCCTCTATCAGGGGCTTCATCCCCTGTAGCTCCTATGGCCAGACTCCCTTTTCTGGTATGAGGCTTGGGCTTATAAAGTGTGTTCAGGGTCTGACCCTCCATTTCCGTTTCCTGGGCCATCGGGTATGGTCTGCACCTGAACCTGGTGGCTATTTTGTTTCAGGCTTCTCCGCTTGCGAGTTTGAGTCTGGCAACCCCAGGAAATGTAAATAAAAGAAAGAGACAAGGTAGGAGGGGGGACAGAGGGAGAGCCAAGGGAAAAAAAGAAAAGAAAGGAAAGCTACAGGGGAAGGGATGAACTGCCTGAGGAAGGGAGGATCAGGCACCCCTAGACCCCTTCCCCCTCTTGTAACAGGGTAGGGACCCCATTACAACCATACAGAAAGTAAGTATCATATAGGAAGAAGTGTATGACCTTGAATATCGGGGTAACTCAACTGGGATGAAATTCAATATAATAAAATATTTAGTGATGAATAAGAAAAATCTCTGCTATAAGCTGGGGCTCATTGGGTGAAAATGAAAGCAGAGGACAAACAACTGGGGTGATTCTCAATTTTTGGATGATTTTGAGCCACCAATGTGATATGCCTGAAAGAATAGGCAAATGAAACAATAATACGCATCAAGTGACATATTTTCGAGAGATTCCACCTGGAATACTTTTTTCTATTTTGGTCACCCATGTTCAAGAATTTTGAATTCAAGCTGAACCAGTGCAGAGAAGGCTTACTGGGATGATGATAGAAACAAAGAGACTATTTTTACAAGAAAAGGACACAGCTTAATTAGCCTAATGAAACCATTTGAGAAGCAAGTAGATTGCTATCTACAAACACATCTAGGGGACTGAACACAGGGAGGAAGAAGAGCTATAAAAGTACTAGCATAAGTAACAATGGGTACAAATTGGCCCAAAAGAAGTGTGTTTGGAAATTGGAAAAAAAAATTCTAATTGCCTTAGGAATGAGGTTCTGGCCACTTCTGTAATTTGAAACATTTACGAAAGGGATTATCTAGTGTGATTGTAATGGCAGGGGACTGGACTTGATCACTCAAGATCAACTCTTTTAGTCCTGTGGTAGATACCTTCTTCCTTTATGCACATCACTCTGCCCACCCAAGTTTGCAGGAGGTCTTATGATAAATGCTCTATTAAACATGCAAGTCGGGAAGCACAACCCTATGACTAAGTACTGTTATTTATCATTTAGTCTATTCCAATCTATATGTGTGTCTATTCAAGCCCATTTGAATTGATTTTGAATAGGTTAGATTTATATAATGCATTTAAAAATTTTCAGATATATTGGCCCTGATTCCTACATGATCAGTAGACTTGCTACCAGTTCAGATTGATGTAAAGGAAACTAGAATCAGGGAACTTGGCCTATCCTCCACACTGCTTTCAATTAATTTCATAGCTCTGCTAAAACGACATACTTAACTGGCAAGATGAAAATATAGTGAAGAGAGTGTGGACTTAACAGAAAATTATAAATGGATATTGCAAATTTAAAATACAATTCACAAATGATGGGTTGTTATTTTGGGGTGCCACTATATAATTTTGCATCATCAGTGACTCATATACATATCCTGGTCTAGATTACTCATGTTCCTGTCAGTGTAATTGGGGGTAGTTTGTGAGTGAGAATGTTTTGGCTTCTGCCAGCAGGAAGGGAAGTACTTATTAGAGTTGCTTTAGGGGTGAGTAGGTGGATGCACATACTGTTTCAGAGGCACTTGAGCAAAGGGGCTGAATTTGGACCTACATGTGTAAAGAATATTGTATTATATTTATTTCATTTGGATCCTTTCCAATAGTTATCACCCTTTTACAAGCATCCACCAAAATCATTACAGTATCAGAGCACACATACCAGTTAGTGATGAGAGAATCAGATTGTAAGGATGGCAGAGAAAGTTATAGTGTTATTAGTATCCAGTTGTAAGGTGTTTCCAAGGCAAATTACTTCCTTCAGTATTTATCAGGAAAGGGTATCCAACTTAGACGATTTCATAGAACATAATGATTTTAGCTAAAATTCAGCTAGGTTCATAAAACATGCAGTAGGAGAACTTCCAGGTTTATTGACTGGCTACTGATGATAATGTCAATGCATTAGTTAATTGCTCAGGTTTACTGAAAATGCTTGTGGAATGGGATTTTCCTAGTGTTCTTAAGTTAGCCTCACTCTGCTTCTGTTGAAGTCAATGAGAGCAATCAGACCAACACTGAGAGCTTTCTAAAAAAAAATTCACCAATAAATTTTACTTTCATTTGGAAAAACCTCCTTGCAACAGGCAGCAGTGCACAGTATATTAAAATTCAGTATATAAAACTGTAAATGATTAAGAAATGCAGCAGAACTCTATGTGCATGTTGCAGTAATGTAGCATGTGTTAGATTATAAACACGTGCATAGAAGGCATTGCAGATCACTAAACAACTTGATGGACGCCGTAGCGACAGATGCAACCTAAATTTGCATGCTTAAGTGCCAAAGGAGTTAAACACAAAAGACATATTCACAGTCAAAGTGATGAAAGCAGAAATAATCAGGTGTAAATAATGTATTTGTAATTTCTTGTTTAAACTCTTGCTGTTTGTTCACAGAAAACACACTGTAATCCTAAAATGTTAAAATTACAAATATCGCAGCTGTTTATTGCTTTACTAAGGCAATAAAACTGAGTAAGACAGTTTATACAAATGATTATCTTTTGTTTTGGTACAAAGCCTAAATATACCACTTAGGCTTAATTTGGGTTTCAGATAAAGGCATACATTTCAGAAGTAATTAGCAAGAAAAAAAGCAAGAGATAGAAGAGTTTGGCATGGTATGCATAATAAAATGAGTAGAAATTAATGGCTAGTTGTTGGCTAACCATGAAACATTTATTTTCAGAGAGAGAACTATAGTCTGGTGATACCATAAGGTACAGAGACTGTGCCTCTTGTTCATTCCATACAATCAGGCCAATATAAGGCAGATATGTACATAAGTATTGGAGCAGGATGTACAGACAAATGTGACTTAAACACTATAACTGAACAACGGGAGCTAGTCAGAAAATATTTTTGTTAAATATTTCCCCCATTTTCTGGCCAACTACTGAGCAAATAAAATAACTTTCTGAAACAATATGCAAAATGTATTACCAAAACTATGGAAAAAGGGGCAGGACACTAAACCAGATAATATATTCGGAAGAATTGAAGAAGTTACATCCTCCTCTCTTTACACTCAGAATAACTGAACACTAGAGTTTTATTGTAGCTCGATTTATACACCAATGTGCTAAATTGAGTTGACAGGATTTGATTCATAGATTCATAGATGTTAGGGTCGGAAGGGACCTCAATAGATCATCGAGTCCGACCCCCTGCATAAGCAGGAA
>NW_005842410.1:845931-856725 GCF_000455745.1 Alligator sinensis | reverse complement strand
TGGACATTTTTCCTCCCTAGGTTCAGCACTTTGCATTTCTCCTTGTTGAACTGCATTCTGTTGTTTTCTGCCCACTTGTCCAACCTGTCCAGGTCTGCTTGCAGCTGTTCCCTGCCCTCTGGCGTGTCCACATCTCCCCATAGCTTTGTGTCATCTGCAAACTTGGACAGAGTACATTTCACTCCCTCGTCCAAGTCACTGATGAAGACATTAAAGGGTGTCGGTCCCACACCCTTCCAGGTCGAAACCGACCCATCCACCATGACTCTCTGGGTGCGACCCTCCAGCCAATTCGCCACCCACCGGACTGTGTAGTCATCCAAGTCACAGCCTCTTAACTTGTTCACCAGTATGGGGTGGGATACCGTATCGAAGGCCTTCCTGAAGTCTAAGTATACGACATCCACCCCTCTTCCTGTGTCCAGGCGTTTTGTAACCTGGTCATAAAAAGAAACTAGATTGGTCAGGCACGATCTGCCTGCCACGAACCCGTGCTGGTTTCCCCTCAGCATAATTTGTCCTGCCGGGCTCTTGCAAATGTGAGCCTTGATAATTTTTTCAAAGACTTTGCCAAGGATGGAGGTGAGACTGACTGGCCTATAGTTGCCTGGGTCCTCCTTCTCCCCTTTTTGAAAATGGGGACCACGTTGGCCCTTTTCCAGTCCTCCGGGACTTGGCCCATGCGCCATGAGCTTTCAAATATTCCCGCCAGTGGCTCTGCAATGATGTCGGCCGGTGCCTTCAGCACCCTCGGATGGAGCTCATCCGGGCCTGCCAACTTAAAGGCATCCAGTTCTTCAAAGAGACTCTGCACCATCTCAAGGTCTACGCAGATGATGGTCAGGCAGAATTTCTGCCTTCATTTAGACCTGTTCACTTGAGAACAGAATTTGCTTCATTTTGTCTTTGTCATATTGAGTTTTATTCCCTCTACAAACGTTTTCCATTTGGCATCAATAGCATGTCAGGGACACAGTTGTTTCAAAATTTACAAAATTGATCTTACCCTATAATCTATTTTTAAAATGGATTTACTTTTCCATGTATACTCTAGGCTCTATAGGACCATCATGTTTGTCTTTGTCTTCTTGGTGAAGACAACCCATAATTTCTTCATTCCAAAATAGACCCTGTCTCCTTGTGAATACTTACAAAGATTTTGCCTGCGTGAATATCTCCTTACTTATACAGTCTTGCATTTAAGTGTCATCCTTCCTCCCATAGAAGCTCAAAACTCTCTAGTAACTTTAGAACTTTGCAACCATTTTCTTTACCTACCATTGAAATCAATCCTAGCCATGAAGCAGGAGGTTCAGGAACACAGAGCTGCTCTACTTCAGCTGTGGGCTGCAGCTGTATGGCATGCCAGGCAGTAGCAGTGGCTCATAGGTTCCTACTCCTTGACTGTTCCTCCCCTGCTGGTGTCCTCCACTCCCCTGCTGTCTGGGAGCAGGCACCTGTGGCTGCTGCCAAGGTTACTGGCTGATGCAGGCATAGAAGGAGTCACAGACCCTTTCCTGCCCAACTCCTGCCCTGCACTGCAGGGAGCAGCTGTGTAGGGAGCTGGGCTTAGCCAGAGACAGCAGGAGTACAGGCAGGTTTTTCCTTGCATTGCCTGCTCCTGGCCAGCAGGGGACACTTGGGGAGGGGATGCAGGTAAGGGGCAGGGGGTGGAAGGAAGAATCTGAATGCTGCCACTGCTGTCTTTGGCCAAGCCTGGCACCCAGCACAGCTGCTACCCACAGCCTCTGACTGGAGAAGGACAGTTCTCCCTTGTACCACCGTGCTCCTGGGTCAGTCAGGGACAGTGACAAGTATTGTTTGGGATGGGGAGCAAGTCAACTCCCCTTCAACTTGCTTTCTGCCTGGTGGGGAGCAAGTCAACCCGTTTGGGGTGGGGAGCAAGTCAACCCCTTCAACTACCTGCTTTCTGCCTGGTATTCCCCACCTACCTGGAGGCTCTAGCCATCCCTTCCCCACTTCCCCATGCTCCAAGGGGCAGCGTGCTGCACCCCCTCCTTCAGTAAATTCTGGATCCACCCATGAACCCAATTGCTTTGTACTCCAAAGTTATTTGGAATCAATCTTGACTAGATTTGAGCCTGTGATTATAGGCATGTGATGCTTAGGACATTATAGCATCCTCACTTAATGCTGTAATATGCTGGTGAACCAACATATTTTTGTTGAGGATAACTAAAGTAACAATGTAATTTAGAGGACCCCCAGAAACTTCTATGAATGACAGCTAGATACATCCCTATGAAAATGTTATTATGCTATTTCTGGGAGAGACTGTTCAGCACATCCCAGGAAAAGGTCCACAGTAGCATGGATTCGTCCTCAGAGTAATAATGCTAAAATACAGAAAAAATGGTATGCTTAGCCTACCTGTGGCACTACCAAGAGGAAAGAATGGGGAGAAAAAAGAGCACACGATAAGGAAGACTAAGAGGCATTATATATTGGGAGTATTGTTTACATGCTTAATATTGGATCCATGTACAAACCTGTTGCAATGAACTGTCATTACATGAGTGTTGTGCTACTGTGTTTTTACACTGGTATATGTGAGCAATCCACAGGTCCTGTGAGCAATCCATAGAGTTTGTGCTTCTGAGTCAGTGTCAAAACTCTCATTGATCTCAATGGGGACTGAACCTTACATAAACTAATGACAGACAGATTTTGTAACTAAGAGGAAAGCAGATTGTAATAATTTATTACGCTGATCACTTATAAAGTTTGATGCTTTTTTGTATTTAGAAACAGTAAACTGAAGAAGATTTTTATCCATATTAAATGGATGATCTTATTCTTAAATTTTCATAAGTAATAGGATGCATGAATGCATTCTTAAATCTAAATATATTTACCTTTCTTACTCCTAAAAGCAAACAAGTTACAGGATTTAATTTTGGTCTTCAGTTAGGCTTGGACAGAGGATTCTGTCTGACCATAAATACTTAAATGTTTTTGTTGAAGAGCTCAGGTTCCACACAGCAGAGTAGACCAATGTAGATACAACTATTAATATCAGCTCAAGATCTGACCCTTAAACCATTATATTTAAATATGCTTGGATATATTGCCACACTATTTGACACTTAAATATATATTTTAGGGAGGAAAAATTCTAATTATGAGGGTGCATAACAGAAAGATTTAAACATTCACTGAGCTGCATTTTTCTATGCTGAATCAATGCCCATTATGGGCTAGGGAGAAGAATCAGACACTGTTCCTAGTGGAGATTTTTAACAAGGATGTAGGTGCACAACATTCTTGGGTGCATCTGGCATTTCCTAGTTTTTAATATTTCAGTTTGCAATCTAAATATGGTTCATTTAAAGTGTGTGTGTATGTGTAGGAGGGAAGGGCGGAAATCTGCATGTTTGTACTAATGTATTTTTAAAAGCTTGTCAGAGTTGCCTACAGCTTTGGAAAAGTGCCCTAATGTCATAGTTCAGTAACAATCTGCATAAATAAATAGCAGTAATGCAAACACAACCAAGGTCAGTCTGACCTGCAGGTCAACCATCAACTAGATGACTAGACACAGTTTGCAGGAACATAATCAAGGAAGCTTAATGGAGACACACACCCTGGATAGGAATGAATAGTGATACTGCATTGTTCCCATGTATGCAAAGATGTTCTGAGACAAAAGTAGAAGACAGTATGTTCAATAGCGTCGCTGGATCACTGCTTACAGAACTGAGTACCTGGTACACTTATCTTTTAATCCTGTCTTAACTGCTTTAGCAATTTAGGTTGCTAAATTCTGGTAGTTATAATTTACTTGCTTTGGTTTTATTCTCCTGTAACATGGGCAGGGGTGAATCCACAGGGGTGCAATGGCATGGCTACAACCACATATGCTTGTCTGCTTTATGCACAGTCACCTTTATGGGTGCCTCCAGATGAGTGCACATGTGCCTCTTGCAGCATCTCAAACCCCTTTGATACACCGCAAGAGGCATGTGCAGGAACGAAAAAGCATTCCCTGTACTGCATGTTTGCAGCATGGAGACAAAATTAGACTCCTGAATATACAGAGGTAAAAAATAACCAACCCCCCCTCCAAAAAAACCCCCATACAAACAAAAAACCCACACACAACAACAACAAACCACTTTACAGAACAGTGGGGCAAACACAGGAGTCAGTCGCACTGTGAGATCTGGGCTCCTACATGCTGAATGGACCCAGCCTGGCCCACTAGTGCATGGCCAGGCCACGTCCATTCAGCATGTAGGAGCCTGGGTCTCACAGCCCACTGTGCCTGCAACACAGCCACAGACATGCTGCCTGCTGCTATCAGCACCACGGGGGCCGGGTGGGGGGGCAGGTGTGTGGCAGCCCTAGAGCCGTCCCTGGGTGTGTGGGACCGGAGGCAGAGTAGCCGGTGCAGGGCTGCAGGGTGGTGGGGGGAGGGAGGCGAGTGGCTGGAGAAGCTGTGGTGAAGCTGAAAGCACATGACAGGACCCAGCCCAGCCCAGTACAGCTCACTAGTCTGGCTTTTCACTGGAGCAGATCAGACAGCTCTGGGAGGCATGTACAGGAGCTGTACCTCCCAGAGCCATACAACCTGGTTGACCTGGGAAGAGGAGGCCACCAAGTACAATGCCTGGCAAGCCTGCACCTGTGCCAGGTCACCCGAGTTCTGGACCATGAGGAGTACGTTCTTAGCATATGCTGACAGGACCAGCTGCACAGCTGGCTCCTGGAGCATCAACCCTGCCACCTGCTTCCACAGGGGAATGAGGAAGGGCTCCAGGGCCAAGGCGTACAGCTGGCCTAGCAGCAGGCAGCCTTGATACACCCCTCTTCTGAATGGGATGGGCTTCATCAGGGTCCAGTTGAGCTTAACTAAACACTGAAAAGGTGTACAGAACCTGGAGAGCATGCACAAAATGGGGCCCAAACCCAAATGCCCGCAGCATGCCTGTGAGGTACCCATGATCCATTTTGTCAAACACCTTCTCCTGGTCCAGAGACAGGAGAGCGAAAGACAAACCCTCCTGGTGTGCTAGCTCCAGGAAGTCCCAAACCAGGTACAGATTGTCAAAGATGAAATGTCCAGGCACCATGTACGTCTGGTCAGGATAGATCACGTCCATCAGCACGGACCGCAGGCGCAGCAAGATGGCCTTCGCTACCGCCTTGTAGTCCATACAAAGGAGGGACCTGGGACGCCAATTCCTAAGGTTATGGGGATTCCCCTTCTTTGGCAGGAAGGTCAGCATGACCCTCCAGCATGACAGGGGGAGTTCCCCACTTCTCTTAGATTCAGCCCAGACTGTGGCAAGGTATGGGCCAAGGACGTCCTAGAAAGCCTGGTAGAAAGAGGTCAGCCTGTCGATGCCCGGTGCCTTGTTGCCGGGAATCAGGTGGAGGGTGGCTGAAAACTCAGCCAGAGTGAGAGGAGCTTCTAGCTGGTCCCAGTCGCCCAAGCTGACCTGCGGGAGTCCCTCCCACAGTGTCTGACAGGCTTCGGCATTGGTCAGATCCAAGGAGAAGAGCTCTTCGTAGAAGGCCTGCACGTGCTGGCGCATTTCACCTGGATCTGTGAGGGGGGTGCCGTCACCCACCAGAAGACAGGTGATGTATTTCTGAGCCCCACACCCCCTCTCCAGAGCATAGAAGAAGTGGGAGCTGTAGTCCATCTCCCGAAGGCACTGGACGTGCAAGCAGACAAACACACCATGGGCGTGGTGGTCATCCAGAGTGCAAAGCTCTTCCCACTGCACCCGACACTCTCTGCAGAGAAATGGGTTGGTTGAGTCAGTGGCCAGGTGCCTCTCCAGCTCTAGAACTTCCTGCTCAAGCTGCTTCTGGACTGCCTCCCTCTGCCAGGTGTGCCCTCAAGTGTAGCTGTGGAAAAAATTTGGATGCGCACCTTCCCCACATCCCACCATCTCCTAGCCAAGGGAAAAGCTCTCTGTTGCTCCTGCCAGGCCAGCCAGAACTCTCAAAAGGCCTCACTGAAGCCTACATCCTCCAACAGACTGGCAATGAAATGTCAGTAGGCTGACACCAGACACCCAGGCCCTAGTGTGGCCTGGGCCCAGACAAGGTGGTGATCACTGAAAGGGGTCAGCCAGATGCCAGAGGAGTGGGCCCAGGTAAAGTGTGGCAAAGAGATACAAATCCAGTCCAACCAGGAATGGCATGCCTGCTCCTCCCACACTCTCACATAGGTGAAGGCAGGAGGGTTTGTAGTGTGAGAGGCACGCCAGACGTCCACCAGGGAGTAGTCTGTCAGAATCTGCTTGAGGACGCCCACAGCAGCCTGGTTCCACTCCCTGCCTGACCAGTCCAGCATGTCTAGGGTGATGTTAAAGTCCCCGCCAAGGACCAGGCACTTGTGAGGGTTGAGGATGCCAATGTATGTGGCCACCTGGCAGAAGAAATGCACCAACTCTGGGGTCCTCGCAGGGGCGTACACATTCAAAAGGTTCAGGACCAGCCCCCACACCTGGACCCAGAGGTGTAGCAGGTGGCCTGGCACCACCTCAACATCCTGGAGAACCTCTGGCTGCAGGCCTGGGGAGATGAGGGTGGCCACCCCACATGAGGTGGCAGAGAGGTAACTAAAAAAAAGACCCTGACTCCCCACTGCAGCCACCAATTTAGCTCATTGGCTGGAGTTGTCTGGGTCTCCTGCAAGAATACCATGGGGTACCCCACCTCCTGAAGGAAGGAGAGCACCCGGCACCACCGGAGACCCTTCCTGCAGCTATGGACAATTGAGGGTCATGATCTTAAATGACCTCATAGCTGGGGGGTGGAGTAGACGCACATCTCAATGCCTGGTGTGGGGCCCACCAGTTCACGTGGCACCCTCTCATATGTATAGAGAACATCTATGAAACTGCAGGCCTGCCTATAGATCTGGGCATTGCAGATTTTGGGCCCCTTGCCTTCCCCCACCAGTGCCCTCACAGTGGAGAGGATGCTGTTAAAATCTCCCCACTGGTCCAAGGCTAGCTGAACCTTGCTGGTAGACCAGTGGGTGTAATCAAGGTCAAGAAATGCAAGTAGCTCATACCTGGGGACCACTGGGACCAAGAGGTCTGCAGGCTCGATGGAGCCTACTGGTTCTTGGGCACCCTCCTCCTGTTCCTGGGGCTCAGGGGGCTCCCTGGGCACCATCTGAACCCCCCAGTCTGCTAAGACCCTGGACTCTGGTTGAGATTGGGGGAGCTCTGCAGCACCCTGGGACAAGGGTGGGGGTAAGGTTGGGACTCCTTCACAAGATGGTGGGATAAAGCTGGAGCCCTGGGGGGCCTGTTCAGGGTCCCCAATGAGATTAGCCATTGATTAGGGGACCCCACTGCAACCCCCTCTGGTGTGGGGTCAGGGGGCAGGTTGGAGGTGAGGTTTTCTTGGGAGGGGGAGAGAAGAGACCCACCAGCCACCAGGGTGGCTCCGGCATCTGCTTCAGGGTCCTGGGAAAGGGGACCTCCTCCCTAGGGACTCACTGGGGTGATCCCCAGGGCCTCTATGTCCCCCAGATCAGAGGGAGGAGGCTCTGCTGCCAGGACTTCCTTTGGGTAGACCTCAGCCTCTGTGCCCATGGGATTCCCCCATGGGCTCTTGTTCAGGACTATCTAGCAGCCCCAAAATCTTCTCCATGGGGATCACCCATTTGATCTTTCCTGGGGGTGAGGTTGCAGGCACAGCTGGGGAGGCCCCCAGAGGTTGGGCCACTCCTCCCCCCCCCCCCATGTAGTGGTTTTGGGGATGGGGGGAGGAGTCCTCCACATCAGAAGGCTCCAGTTGTTCCTGGGCCTTCCTCTTGCCTTTACACCCAGAGCGGATCTGCAGCCACTCAGCCATGGGGTGGACCTCAGGTGGACAGGCTCCAGCAAAAGAAGGTGAGGGTTGGCGGGGTAGGACTAGGGGCAGGGAGGCCCTGCTCCCTCTCTCCCCAGTTGCTGCTGCCCTCCCTGGGATTCCGCTAAACTTGGTTGGAGGGCAGGATCCCTTGAGCTCACACTCACAGGGGGACTTGTAGTTGTGGCTGGGGTGCCAGGGGGACCCCTCTTTCCAGTGGGACCCACAGATGGCCTTCCCGCCTGGCCCATGGGGCACTCATGATACAAGTGTCCTGGGGCATGGCACTGGAAGCACTGCAGGTCCTCTAGTGTATAGAAAATCCTCACCAGGGCCCTCTGATAAAGCAGTGCCAGGCACCTCTCAGCCTCCAGTCATGCTCCTACCACCAGCTAGATCATGACCTGGTGACAGAAAGAGCACACGTGGTGGATGGCAGGGTCTTAACACCCCAGTAGAGGGCCACCACCAGGGAGATAATTCTCCCCAGGGTTTGGAGCTGGGGGAGCAGGGCCCAATTGGGGATATAGGGAGGGATGCAGCTGAGGACCACCCTGGTCCCCAGCTCTTCTAGAGGCTTGAGGGGGGTGTATTTGCCCTCCACCATGAGCCCCCTCTCCACCACCTTTTGTGCAGCTGCCTCTGAGGCAAGGAAAAAGACCCTTTTGTCATGTAAGTGGGAGGCCACCACAATCTTAAAGGCCCCCACTACCTGAGCGAGAGCCTGTACCCAGGTCTCAAAGTGCAGGCTCTCCCACTTGGGCAGTTGGCACTTCACCCCTGCCTGCGGGTAAGTGCCAGAAATGGGGCCCCGCTGCCCAAGCTGGAAGGGCCGGCAGTGGAGGGTCCAGGTCCCCCAGCTTTGGGTCTCCCCACAGCAGCCTGTGCATATCTGTGGTTCCCTCCCTTGCAGGCCACATTGGTGAGGCTAGGGCCAGGGACAGGCTAAGTGGGTGTGCTGGCTTGTGTAGTGTACCTGCTCCCCTCAGGCACTGATGGTCTAGGCTTGGGGGCAGGGCCCTTGCCCTTCCCACCCCCAGCTGTGGAGGAGGCTGAAGGGTAGCCCTTCCCACTGCCCTTGCTCCTGGTCCCTGATGACAGGAGAGGGGGCTTGGGAACCCTTCCACGGGGGCCCTGGACAGGGGAGACCCCCTAGCCCTGCTGGCTCCCTACTGGAGTCCCACCTGCCCCTGCAGTGAAGGTTGCAGGCTTCTCCACCCCCGGAGGAGGTTGGCTGGACTCTGCCTCTGGGGTGGAGGCTGCAGGGGCATGCATTCCCTTGAGGGCTTGCCTGGGATCCACCCCCATAATAGGGGATGCAGGAAGCTCTGTGGGGGCATCTGCCACCCCTGCCAAAGGTTCCTGCCTGCCATTGTTTTACATGAGGGCAGGGAAGACCACAAAGAAAACAAAACATCCTGTTGGGATAGGGATGAAGGGAGCTGAAGCTCACTGAGCCACAGCCCCACAGGAAAAAAAAACCCCAGGAAAGCTATGCTTTGAGAATGTGGGGGAGGGGGAACACACCCACAGAGGCTAGGGAAACTCAAGCTGGCTTACTCAGGCAACCAGGGAAGGGGGAGTGGACCACAGTACTTACCACACAAGGGCAAAAAACAGAGAGAGAAGGCTACTGAAGTAGATGTAAAAGATGGCTGGAGCAGTGAAAGGGCTTTGTTTGTGGAAGATCTGTTCAGAAGCCCCTCAGGCCTCCAGCCAGATGCTGCAGCAGAGCAGTACAAATCAGGATCAGATGCAGTGAGGTAGCTATGAGGGAGGGCAGGAGGACAGTCATTTAGGAAGTAATCCAGTGTGGGTGTGGTGTCAGGCCCCCTCTCTCTTGGGAGGGGGCAGCAGCGGAAACAAGGACAGCAGCCATAGCAGCAGTGCTGGTAGGAGCTGTCCAGTTCAGCCACTCAGGGCATGCTTCTGGTGAAAGTGGAGGTGAAGGTGGGGGTGGCCTGCCAAGGAAGCTGGGGCAGGCAAGGCACCTTTAGGCTCTCGCAGTGATTGTGGTGGAGGGGCCCACAGGCAGCACAGGATCCCTCCTCAGGCTGTCCCCCAACCGTGGCTTGGTGGTGGGCTGGGCAGCAGGCTGGAACAGGGGTGCAGAAGCTGGAGGGCAGTGGGCACCTCCCTGAGGGGGGGCAGCAGTGTGCAGCAGAGGACCCCCCGGGGGGGGGGGGGGGCGCAGCAACAGCAGCAGCAGCCACCCAAGGCAGGCAGGAGTGCGGCCAACTTGCTCCAAAACTTCTGAGAACAAGCCTGCAGCTAGTAGTAGCCAGAGACAGGAAAGAGCCTGGCCATCTTCTACCCAGAAGCTCCTGAGACCAAGCTTATAGCAACAGCAACAGTAGCCTGGGACAGGAAGGGGTATGGCCAACTTCCTCCTAGAGGCTCCTCCCCTAGAAGGTCCTGAGAGTAAGTAGCCCTCAGCTGCTTGCTAGGGCAGGTTTTTGTGCTGCTGGGGCCAGGACAGGGCAGCTTTTTCTACTGCTGGAGATGGCACAGGTGCTGGCCCTGGGCTCTAGCTCCCCCTGGCTGCAGATCTGGGAGGAGCCAGGCAGAGTTATTTTGCCTGAAGTGGCACACTTCGCCCCACATCAAAGTGCATGTCTGGGCACATGCGCTGAGGCAAAGATCCCTATCTCAAATTTGTACCGCTTCTATTTGAGCTCCTGCAAGCACACATGGTTGCATGTGTGGATGCTCCCTATGAGCTCACCAGCTGTTGGGTCTGGCCAAAGTCCATGTTTAAATACAGGTCCTGGATCCATGCTGATAAATGCTGCTGCTGTTCACCCTTTCCATCATTCCTTCGCCCCCATTCCCTCCTCATCTCCCTGAATTCAGAAGCAGGGGAAAAGAGGGGACAGACAGTGGTAGTGACATTCAGCCCTTGGGTTCTGAAGCTGAAAACAGGGCTGAGGACTGCAGCTGCTGCTTATTCTC
>NW_005842410.1:834726-845900 GCF_000455745.1 Alligator sinensis | reverse complement strand
GAATTCAGTGATGGTGTGAATGGCAGTGGCATCACTCCCTGTGCTCCAGAGCTGTAAGAAAGCAGGAGCTCCGGGCAAACCCTGCGCCAACCAGCTGGTGAACTCAGAGCTCATGGTATATGTAGAGTTCTGGCTGCCACTGTGCTGACATTCCAGTGAGCTCAGATCTCACTGACATCCAGGATCACGGTAAGGTAGGATATGACCTCACCCGCTTTGCTTGTTTGGCTCATGCACCGTGAGCTCTCCTCATCACCCAGCTGAAGGACATGTAGCCGTACCCTGCTCACCATGATCCTGTATCTGCCCATGAATATGGGAGTAAAAGGCATGCTATTGCACAGTTGTTTGTACACTGTAATAGTTGTAGAGTCCTGACCAAGTTATACTATGAAAAATTAAATTTTTCCCAAGTAAATGTCTGCATTGTTTCAGACAAGAGTTTTGTGGGTGATTATCTTTTATTGGACCAACTGCATCATTGGGACAGACTTAAAACAAGCTTTCAGGTATTACAGGACCTTTTTGGAGGTCACTGAGAGAGAAGCACATGCAGTAGAGCTAAGTAGCAGATGGAATAAGGAGTTGTGTAAAACTCCTTATGTAAATAAAAACAGGATATAAGAGAAATTATCGGGTAGTCAGAAGACAAGAATGGTGCAGTAAAAACCTGGTAGTCATAGATGAGTGGTGCCACCTTAGGCGGGGCATGCCCCCCCCCCGCCCAGCGACCAATTAGCGACTGGGGGGGGAGTCTCCCCATAGCCAATCTTGCTGACCAGGGTCCCCCCCATCTTGGTCCCCCCATGACCAATCTCACCGACGGGAGTCCCCCCGCAGCCAACTGTGAATCAGCCACTGCCACTTCTGGAAGTGGCCACCGATGCTTCTGGGAGCACCGCAGCACCCCCATTCCCTGGCCAGCATTCACAGGGGGCACCAATGCTCCCACCTGCCTCCCCTGCCTGTAGCCTAAGCAGCAAGCACGGCCAGTCAGGGGGTGCACCGGCGCTCTCAGGGGGTGCACGTGCACCCCTGTGCACCCGTTATGTGTCGCCACTGCTGGTAGTGGAGGGACAAGAGAATGTTTTTATGCTGTTGCATAAAAACTTCCATTCCTTATAAAAAATATAACACAATGATCTTGTACCACTCTTAAAGTACTCACATTACTACATTTTTCGTTTACTATATTTTGGTGTCCTCTGAGCAATGAAAAGTAATTGTATAGGCTTTGCATGATATAATTAAAGCTCCACTATGTCAGATGGAGGAATATTTTATATTAATACCGACATGTTTTCTTTTCTGAGTATAACTATGTGAAGAACAAATTGTAAATATAAATGTGCCATCTAACCCATCAACCAATACCTAATTGGAATAAAGTCATATTTGTAACTTTATTATCATATAAAAATGGCAAATGGTGCTCCAGAAACTGCATATCAATAGTACTTACCATAAAAATGAAATATTGCTTCATGAACAGCTTAATATAGTAATTTAGGGATTTAGTAGCTTATCATAACATATGAAGCTACAAAAAGTATTTACTTAATAGAACAATCTTTTTAAGACTGATGAATTCATCAGTCAGTGGCTTGCTTTAGATTACATATTTCAGTTCTGTTAAGCATGGGTTTAAAATCAGAAGACTAGAAGCAATGAAATAGTCAACTCTTTGGTGACTGCATATCGCTAACCAACAAATTCATTGGGTATTGAGAGGTGGCCTCTTGAGGCATGTCCAGATGAGTGCTCATGTGCATTTCCCCAGAGACAAACAGCAGTGGCATATATTTGTGCCACTGCTAGTTATTGCTGGGGAATGCTTGTGCACGCACACTCTGGCATGTGGCAAGTTACCTCCGGTGGGGTAGAGGAGGCTGGGGCCAGTACCAAGGCTGGCCCCAGCAGCTTTGCCTGGGATCCTGGGGGTATCCTGCAGCTTCAGTGGCAGTGATCCGGCACATGGAGCCTGCTCGGCTGGTACCATGTACACCACCCCACCTTTTTCAGGTGCAGGATTTTTGACACTGGGGTCTCCTGATGTCAAAAAAATTCAGGACACTGCAAATTAGAAACATGGTGAATGCCTGCATGAGTGGCACGTGTGATTTGTGGTGCCACAGATGGGTCTGTGTAGCTCTATACCCTACATACACACTTGTCTGGATGCACCCTTGGGGCGCATCGAGATGAGCCTGCACGAGTCACTCGCAGCATCTCAAAGCAGTTTGAGACACTGCAAGAGGCACGCTGGGAACAAAAAAAAAATCCCCTGCACTGCATATTTGCAGCGAGGCTCAAAAATTGGTACCTGGAAATCCAGGTATCAAAAAAATACCCGCAGAAAAAAAGTGGGGCAGGGCACAGTGCAGGACCATGCCCTGAGGCAACTGGAGGCTGGGGTCCTTCAAAGAGATGCTTTGGTAGCTAGCCAAAGCATCTCTATGGCTGCCCCTCCCCCCGGTGCTGTAGCACACTGCCTCCCCATGTGGGGCAAGGAGCGGTGCAGCCTGCAGCTTGGTTGGACCAGGCTTTGTCCCCAGGTAAGTAGGGACTAGGGGTGGGGGCTGGAGTGGGGGCTGTATGACTGCAAGGACTATGTGGGGGGAGGCTGTTCAGGAGGGGCGGGTCTCCCGCCTCCCCCTCAGATGGCTCACAGCCTCCCTACGGCAGCAGCGGCCATCAGGGCACTCAGGGCGCTCATGGCACAACCTCCCTCACCGCAGTGAGGGGCAGCATAGTTCAGCCTCAGCTGCTTGGTACCCAGCGCTGCCTGTGCCACATCACATGGGCTCATCCCAGCTTGCCATGGAGCTGTGTGCCTTTGGGAAGCTCCGAGCCACTTGTGCTGTCACCTGAGGCCCACCACCACTTGCAAGGACTGCGTGTCATGCCAGGGTGGGTGCTGGCTCCATGGGACCCGCACACCATCGGTCTGAGCCGGTTCCATGGAGGCAGGACCCAGCCTGGTATGACACGCGGTCCCTGTGAGCAGCACTGGGCCCTAGGTGACAGCCCGAGCGGCCCGGAGCTGCCTGAAGGTGCATGGCCCCATGCCATGCTGCATCGGGCTGGACCCACAACACATAGCACAGGCAGTACCGGGTCTGAATCGGCCGGGGCAGTGCCGCACCACAGAGGGCTCTGGCTGCAGCAGGCCCTGAGTACCCAATGGCCACTGATGCTGGGGTGGGGGTGGGGGGCTGTAGCTCCTGCAGGAGGGATCTGTGGCCTCTATGGGGTGCAGCTGTGGGCCTTGCAGGGGGGCTGTGGCTTTGCATGGGGGAGCTGTGTGCCCAATGGGGGGCAATCTGTGAGCTGTACAGGGTCCCTCCACATCTACAGTCCCCCCACAATCCACCCACAAACCCCACACCCCCAAGCTACCCCCACAAAACCCTCACACACCTACCTGGCCCTGTGGGTCAGGAGTGAGGGAATTGGGGGTCAGGGTGGGTGAGCTGTGAGTTGAGAGTGAGAGGCAAGGGCAAGGGCAGGGGCAGGGGCCGGGGCCAGGCACTGGCATATCAGTGCTGCTCAGCACCACATATTTTGATGAGTGAAAGGGTAGGGGCAGCTCTGATTTTTCTATGACAAAAAAAGTCAAAAGTAAATGCCAAAGTGTATAGATATTTAGAATTTGTTTTATTATGATGATAGAGGCACTGGTAGGCTTCCAAATTGCTTTAAACTTGTAAATATAGCAATACAACACTGTCCAACTGATATTTCTATATATAGTGGCATTTCATTTTAATATCAAAACAACACTATTTGGGGTATTTTAATAGGAGAATTTGGGCTTCTTATCAGAGAATTTGCAATTTTTAAACAGGGAACACCAGGATCTCTGCTGGTGTGACAAGTAGTGAGACCTGGGCCAAGGAGCCTGTCCAGGGCCAGCACTGAGGATGCATCTGGAGGGCAGACAAGGTGGCTGACCTCTTGGCAATTTGGGGCCAAGAGGATAAAATTTGACAGTTCAAAGCAGGCCACCACAAGGAGCACATCTGCTGGGTGATAGCTACCCAGATGGCAGATTGAGGCTTCTCCATCCAGGTCTGGTAGGAGCACAGCCATGAGGCTGCAGGGCCAAGGGGGCAGATGCTGTTGCAGGTGGCAACAGGTCACAACCAGGCAGCAGCCCCAACTGCCAGACTGCTGCAGGGATAGAGGGTGCAGGGGCCACTCCAGGTTAGGGCTGCTTCAGCAGTCCAGCTGGCACAAGGAGTAGTGTCCCCAGACACCAAGTGGCTTGGCCTGAGAAGCTCCTGAGGGCAGGTTTTTATATTACTGGGGCGAGCACAGATGCTGGCCCCAGGCTCTAGCTCTCCCTGGCCGCAGATCTGGGAAGAGCTGGGCAGGGTAATTTTGCCCCGTGGCACAACTTGCCCCACACTAAAGTGCATGCTCAGGCATGTGCGTTGAGGCAAAAATCTCCAGCACAAATTTGTGCCGCTCCTATTTGAGCTGCTGCAAGCACACATGCTTGCTTATGTGGATGCACCCTTGGTGTTTGTTTATGGATATATCACACCTTGGGAGTGATAAAATATTAGGATTTTATAGTGCAGTCCTTCAGTCATGCTAGTGTCCAGGCTCCATCTTGAAGTGCAAAGCAGAATCAGAGATTTTGTCAGTTAAGTGTACACACAAGGGATGTTTCTCTTCATTTATTACATTTTTCAGAAATGGCATTACTCAAGATCTTTTTGACAGGAATCTGTAGAATTTGGAAAGACATCTTCTATTGAACTTCTTTGGTAACACAAAAACTGAGCAGAAGTGGCAAAACTTGTAACATTATTTGTAACAACATTTTTCAACAAAAATTTTTTTTGTGAATGTGGGTCAAATTTGCTTGTTCGGGCTGAAGTGAAAATGATAATGTCTTGGCCGGGTAGAACCGACCGAGGGAAACGCTGGTTAATTAAGCGAACGTCAGGCAGGCTGGTGGATGGAGAGATGAGACAGAGTATTGGTTGCAAAATAATTTTTTACTTACGCCGCTGGTGGCCGCGACGCAGGCTGTAAAGGCTGCTTACGTAGTTGCAACGAGTTGCTTCAACTGGCAAGAACCCGAGCCAGTGAGTCCGCAGACGAACTGGGCATGCAGAGGAAAGGTACGTCGGGGATAAGCGCTCGGCGACAGGGAGAAAAATCGGTAGTTGATCAGGCTACTGATTCGCTCTGCCACGAGTCAGGAATTCTTTTAAGTCACTCTGCAGCGTGCTCAAAGTTCTCCGACTTGGGCAGAAGTCGCGTGGATTTTTATACGGCTAACGAGCCAATTACTAACCGGTAAGTAGGAATAATTTAGAATCAGCCAATAATGGGGTGCGATTTTACATACAAATGGCGGGAACCCTTTTGCACCAGAGTTTACTCTCTGCAGCAGAAAACTCCACCATGCAAAAAAGCTCTAGTGTGGCGGGAAAATTCCACTGTGCCGAGGCACTAAAAATCATTGGGTTATGACAGATAACATTTTTGTGAAGATGCTGAGATTTTTTAAATGCTTCATTTTCAGGCACTTGCAATAGAAGAAAGAAAAGGACAGTCTTGATTTTAAAACTTGCTAGGAATAGCAGGGCAGTATTGCTGTTCTTCTACCTAATAGTCAGAGGTAGAGCACTTATAGAAGATATGAGATACGCTGCTCCAATTCCCCATTCTGCTCAGGGTCTTTGAACACTCCCCTCCTGTGAGTTGTTCATCACCAAGCTGAATGGTATTCTGAAGCACTGTTCTCTCACTCCCTCATACTGAAAACTTTCATTTTGCATGAATTGATTAAATATTTGTTAGACCAAAGAGGAAGGATTGAGTAAGAAATAGTGCACAGCCCAGCGATTAGGCCACTGGGAGACTGATTCAGATCCTTGCCCTAAATCAGGCAATATGAATTTGAAACAGTCTCAGGATTGAAACACAGCCCTAAAACAGAGACATTATGATTTATTTTTTTCTGAATCTTACCAGCTATATTTTAAATGGGGATAATCATACTTGCTTTGTCTGTCTTTTCTATTTATATGCAAACTCCTCAGGAAACAGATTCTCTTAGTGAGTGTTTAGCACAGTGAAGCATGGTTCTTAGTTGGATCTGAACTGGAATTGTTTGAGTAACTGTAATATGAATAATGCTAATATGAATAAATAACAATGCATATTAGCAATAAGCAAAAAAAAACAAATTTAATGATAACAGACATTTTAAAATAATTTTCAACATAGGATTTTAAGGGCTTTATTCCCTACAAAACAAGAGGGCGTGATTCTGCATTTCACTGGGATGTATGTGAAATTGCCTTTAAACTAAATACTATATATGCACAATCCTATTTCAAATATTTCACTCAAACATGATTATTAATCAGTTTTAGTATACATTACAAACATTCTCATGATCAGTGAACCATCAGAGACATCTGATATGTAGAGAGGTGTTTTACAGAGTTTCTATGAGAGGTTTATGGTGTATAGTGTCTAAAGGAAAAGGATCTAGTTCAGAATCAAAACATATTTTGGCCAAAATTCATTCTGGGAATTGCTGGCTTTATCACTCACAACCTCATAAAAATAAATTGGATGTGCAGCTGCTCAAATCGCGCCTGCCTGAAAAAAAAAAAAAAAAGAGTATTATCTAAATTCTAGCATTGTATAACTTAAAACATAACTTGTGTTTTATGGGTTACAGCAATATTCTGAAGTGACAGTGTTGTGTCATTTAAGCACAGACTTATATAATTTTTTCCTTATAAAACTTAATAGAATGGCTTTAATGTTTAATGTAAAATCTCAATTCATAAAGTATGTTTATATAAGCATTCTGCTGAAGTATCTCCAGTCTGAATGGTAGAGCACTTACACTTTTATGTAGTGCCTGTCAGTGTTGCCAACCCAGTGAGTTAAAAAAAAACAGGACTCATCTCTACCTAAAATCAGAAAACTAAAAAAAAATTAAATAAAATTAAAAAAAAAAAAACACAAAACATTTTTTAAAGTGTTGAATAGCTAATTTGCCTTCTGAATCATGAAGTTATAAAAGGAAGCTACCTGCTTCCATGTATGAGTAAGCTTCCAAAAGTTAAAATCCAACTTTAAGTATACATGCCAAAATATGTCCTCCTCCTACACTGAGTTGGAGGAATTCCCTTTATGCTCTGTTCCTTTCAGGATGAGGAAATACCATACCATATTATCATGATCTATCGTCCACCCACATGCAGGCACCTAACCCTGCAGATCTTCAAAAGGAGACTGGACGCACACCTTGCTGGGGTTATTTGACCCTCACAATCTTTCCTGCCCAGAGCAGGGAGGCTAGACCCAGTGATCTCACAAGGTCCCTTCCAGCCCTAAAGCTTCTGAGAGTCTGTGAATCATTATCTTCAGTACACTCCTCAGTTATTTACTGTCTCCCGAACTCCAGTTCCCCTCCAGAAGCCCTCTGCCTCCTTCAGCACTCCTTCCCCCTCTCCCTTTGGAAACACTCGCATGCGTTAGTGACTCCCATCACCACACAATCATTACATTTGCCTTCTGCTGTCTTGTGCATCATTGATGTTATCTGTACTGCTCTTCTCAGTCTCTGCGTACTAGTAGTAGTATCTTTCCTAGACACTCAAAACTACTGAGTAGGAAGCTATGTCCATAGGGGGAAATGGCTGCAACTCAAGGTGGGGCCAAGGGGAGCACCATCTTTACTAAAAACCATGGGATTTCCATATGCAGAGAGACTCCAGGGTAATATTGGGCCGCCTGCTGACCTCTCTGGCATTAGTAGAAGACAGTAGAATACAGGAGGCCATATAGTGTTTCATGGAGTAGCTAAGGGGACATTCCCAAATTGCTAGTCTCAGTAATACACCTATTGTAATAAATAAGAATCAGTAATTGGGTCAGTGTGATTCCATCTCTAGATCACCATCCTGGGACTCATGAGCTCCCAGTTTACTCCCACCTCTACTCCTATTGTTTGTTCTTGTCTTTTTAGATCTCAGATCTTTTCATGTTGGATAGATGTTCACTATGTATTTGCACAGTGCTTAGTACAGCCAGGCTTTCCTAGATATACAAGAGCACTATCACCACATGATGGACTAGTGCTCTACAGAATAGCACCTGTCTCTCTGGGTGATAGACCAATTGGGCTGCAAAGTGAATTTAAAGAACTGATTCTCCATGGCATCTTTTTATTAATCTGGATACGGATTTTTTTTTCTTTTATTAATCTTTGTGGAATGAGTTTTATTTTGGTAGTCCCTTGGAAAAGTTCTCATTCACAGTGGTCAGGCATGCTTGTTGAATTACATTTGATACGAGTACAAATTAAATTTAACATGAACATCTTTATTATAGGGCTGATATTCTTACCCTGAAAAAAGTGAATCAATTAGCTAGAACTCTGCTCAAATTTTGTTTCAAGAATCTGAAACAAGTAGCAAAAGATCCCTTCAGCTGAGGTGCACTGCACTACGGACTCTGACGACTTCCCCAAAGAAAGTTGTAAAGTATAGTTTATACTCTGTGGGCATGTCCCCACAAGCCCACTTGTACGTGGTTGCACATTTCCTGTGGAACAAATAGCAGCAGTACAAATTTGTGCTACTACTGTTTGTCCCCAGGCATGCACCTGCACATGTAATCCAGTATGCAATAAAGGGCACGGGGTGGGGTAGGGAAGGCTAGGACAGCACATGCCTTACCTGGTGTTCTGGGGGCCTCCCAGGGCAGCAGCAGCACCAAGCCGGCCTCTCAGAGCCTGACTGGCATCCAGAGCATGGCTCTGGCTGGTCAGGCTCCAGTTTCTGGTGGCTCACACTGCTGTCACATGTGCTGTACCATGCCATGCCATGCTACACTGGATCTCCCAGTGTCAAAATCCTGCCACACTGCAAATTAGCAGCATGGTGCACAGGTGCAAGTGTGCCACATGTGGTTTGAGGTGCCTCAAATGGCTCTGCAGCATTGCAAACCACACACGTGCTCACAGGGATGCACCTTGTTATAGTAAAGGCCATGAGCCAGCATTGCATCTGCTGTAAACAGGTGCAAGCTCCATTGATTTCAATGGGATTTTCCCCCAGTGATAGCAGCTGAGAAACTGAGCCATGATGTATCCGTGGTACCCTTGCCATATGAATAATATACAAGGGACTGACAACAAGTGAAGAAGTGTCAGTACTAGAATGTGGGTCCTTAACTTTTACACGTGAATGGGGAGATGGAATAGAGGGTTCCCCATTACAGATTATATGGGCAGTCCTTGGATTTATGACAAGATACGGTTTTCAGGAACCAATTGTAAGTCAAAACGTTGTAACTTGGAACCAGTTTTCCCTCCCTCGCTGTGGGGGGCCTTGATCTGCCCCTCACACCCCTTCCTTTTCCCCTCCCCTTTGACCACAACAGACTTACCAGCTGGACACAGCTGTATCGAGCATCGTCAAGTCAAAACCCATGTCAGAACGTCAAAATAGGGTGTTAATTTATAAATGTCGTAAGTGCCATTTGTCGTAACTTGAAAAGTCATAAGTCAAGGAGTACCTGTATAGTGTCCAGCTCTTTACAGTTATTCAATCATGCAAACTGAGAAGAACCCCAGGGCATCAGCTGAACATGCACTGATGTAAAACTGTTGGAAAGGAAAACAGTAAGACCCCATGATGTAGTGTTTTTCCTATTGTCCTTACTTTATTGATTTGACTCATTTGATAGTCTAAAATAAGAATGCTTTGGGAATGCAGGTTTCTAAATCTTGTCTTTTGAAGAGATTGTGAATTACTCCCCCTTCCCCCCCCCCCTTATTTTTTTAATCTTAGGCACTTGCTGTTTTGTTGGGTTATTTTTTCCCTTTGGAAATATATTCCGGGCTACGTGAACCCTTTGGGATTTTTGTATGCTGCTGGAAAATAATATTCTGGCACTTTCATCCCTTGGGTTTCCTACAGATTTGCGTGTGTGATCTTAGTCATCTACTTGGTTGCCATTTAAGTAACCTGACACCCCTGCCCCCACAGTGGGAGAGAAAAATGTGACCTGTCTTCTCCATTATCTGCCTCCCCATAGGATCTGATCCTACATCTTTCCAAATCTTTTAAACAGAAAAATAAAAAAAGAGCAAAACAGTTTGGCACTTTCCACCCACCCAGCTGTCACTTCCCCTAACCATGCTGAAAAATCTGAACATTAGCTTCTGACATCTTAGTTTCTGTGCAGGTGCCAGGTAAATATGAAACTTGTACTGGACAACATGAGTGCTGCAGGCAAACTGAGGGAAGGAACCTCACTAAGGATTTATTACTGTCAGTCTCTGAAAAACAGTATTTTAAAACTATCAATTTGACTTCCGTTTACCAAACAGTGGGAAGAAATGGCTGCCCAACTACAGAAAGCTTCCTTTCTTGCTGCTGTGGTGTTTCTTTGATATAAAATGATGGCCCCCTGTGAGTGAAATCTTGGCTCCATTGTAGTTAATAGGAAAACTCCCATTGGACTAGCATTTTCAACCTTAAATTATCATCAAGTTGTAATCAGATCAGCATGAAACATGTTGCCTACCAGCATAAGAAGTCGATCAGGCTCTTTGCTTAGGTGAAGCTCCATTGACTCCACTGTGGCTTTATGAAGGCATGGAGATCTTTTTGCAAGAATCCAGGGCTCTATCGCAGAGTGCATCAGGCACAGGAACTGTTACAATGTTATAGAAAACCTGACATAATGAGGCTCACATCTCATTCAAAGTGCTAGTGAGTTAAACGATGATGATGATGATGATCACCCCACTGTTTTGCACTACGTTCACCTACAGGACTCCACCATATTGATCTGTTTGTTACCCTACACAAGCCATATTCCACATGCATCTCGATGGGGCTCAGATTTTTATAGGATCACCCTTTTCTTCTGTATCCAAGCATCTGTGGGGCTGAAAACATGTTTGTTACTAAGAATGTGAATGGTGCTGGTAGGTCTTGAAATGGATTAACTTTTGGAACGACCATCCTCTTTCTCTTCTGAAGATACGAGAAGCTGCCTTCTGACTGAGCTAATGATGCAAGTCCCAGTCCAGGTTATCCTTGGACAGGGCAGTAATACTTACGTGGTTAAGGTTAAAGTTAGCTGCAGAAGCAGCATTTTGGGCCACTTACACAGAT
>NW_005842410.1:821305-834710 GCF_000455745.1 Alligator sinensis | reverse complement strand
TGAACTCAGCTTGCTTTTCAAGTACTGCTCCAGAAAGGGAAGAGAGGTTCCTGTTTTAGCCCCTCACTGCTGCCTACTTATTTTATCCAAGATCTTTTAGATGCAAAATTAAAAAACACCATGAGAACAGAACAAGAACATCCCTTATTTCCCAGGGCACTGACCATCTCACTGAGTCACAGTGCCAGAGTCCCCTTCTGGGCCCACATATTTTCCTTTCTGGGATGCCCAGTGGGACAACTGCAACAGAAGGGCTTCTCATTGTGAGAAGTAGGACACCTTGCTGGAAAGCAGGAGACGCAATATGAAACTCCTTTTGAGTGAGAGGAGCCTAGAACCTGAGTTTCCCAATCCCTATGCCCTGACCACTGGACTAAAAAGTGGTTCCCAATCACCTTTTTTTGATTTAAAAAAAAAAAAAAAAGTTTCCCAGAGAAATAGGATCCAAAATCTTTATAAATGGCCCAGAATGCCACTACTTATGTGGCTAAAGTCAGTGCTATTGACCTGTCAAAAGGTGGAACTGGATTTGTGCCATAATATTCTCTGGGCACGTCTACACGAGACATTTACTATGTATTGGCTTAACAACACTGCACAGCTGGTCATGGCAAAAACCATACTAATAACCTACTGCACAGTGTTATTAGGCTGATGCACAGTCAGTGTCACTAAATAGCCATGTGCTGGAGCTTCTGTGCAGTAACTTTAGGTACTGCACATCTAGTAAGTGTGTTATTAAAGAAGCACTAAACTAAATGTGTAGTATCTAAGGTGCATTAATGAATGTGTAGGCATGATCACTACGTAGTTTTTCCACAGGCTGCCTTTGGAGTTTCTTTTTGAGCTGCTACTACCAGTGGGGAATACTATTACTACATTGACCATAGCACTTGCCCATTTTTAACTTTTTAAAAATAGGATTCAGCCTGTGATTAGGATGGTTGGAGTAGGAAGCTATTAAACTCTCAGTTCTTCAAACATCTTTTAATTGCTCTTGGTAGAATGTCTACCTCTACCTACCTCCCACTCCCCTCCAAAAGAAGAGGACAAAATACCAGTAAATGTACTTTTTTTACTAGGGGTGTGCAAAGCAGGCCCTATTTGATTCAGATTTGACTCAGATCAGGGACAGCGATTCAGTTCGTTGATTTGGATCACTGTCACTGATTCAATTTGGCTGAATCCAAATCTGAAGATTCAATGCTGATTCAGAGAATCAGCGATTTGGACATAGATACAGCTTTTTTTTTTTTTTTTTTTAAAGTTTGTTCTACATACCTCAAGGTACCAGCACAGCTTGTGAATGCTGCAATGCTGGGATGCATGGAGCATCCCATGGGAGTGCAGGGGGGGCCCTCCATGTGCTCGGCAGCAAAGCCAGAAGTGGACTGGAAGTATTTGAGGCACCAGTCACTGAGCCAGGAGGGCACGGGGCACCCCCCAGGACACTCCCTAGAGGACCAGAAGTGCTTCTGGTCCACTTCCAGGTCTGCTGCCAAGCACACTGGGGAGCCACCTGTACTTCTGTAGGGTACTCTATGTACCCCAGCACCGCAGCATTTACGAGCTCCTGCTCATGAGAGGTACATAGAAAAAACATTTAAAAGCTGCGTCTATATCTGAATCTCTCCTTTAATCTCCGAAATTAAAGGGTCCTCTGATTTGATTTGGATTTGGAGATTCAGCCATTGAATTGGGCCAAATCTCCACTGAATCAAATCAGGGACCGAAGCTTCACACAGCCCTATTTTTTACCTTTGAGGCAAAATAAATAAAATCAGACATCCCTTAGCTACATCATAAAGAGCCAATGACTTGTGAAAATTTAGTCAAGCATGAGTATTTCCAGCAGGACTGCATGTTTACTACAACAGCTATAGAATACCAGAAGAACATATATAGCATTATTAGTAGAGTACACCAAGGTATACTCAGAGACTTCCTACTAGGAAGAATATGGTGATAGGGATAGAACAAACAGCTCATTTAAAGATAGTTTATATTCTATGCAGTTTAAACACAAAACAACATATAGGAAGGGCAGGCACAAAGTATTAGGACGTTAACCGGGATATTATTTTAAGCATAGGTGACATATAAGTGCTGACAGTGGGGAGGAGGCCACAGATCTGTGCTGCCAGTGAGGAGGGTGAGCACAACTTTGTGCTGCCACCAGAATAGAGGGGGGGCACAAGTCTGTGCTGCCACCACAGTGGAAGGCAAGCACAAGTCTGCAACAGCACGACAGTGGCAGGGGGCACAATTCCATGCCATTGCTGCAGTGCCGTGGCGGTGGTGGAGGGGGGGGGGGGGGGGGGGAGGGGAAAAGAGGGGCGACACAACACTGCACAGCTAGCATAGTTGGGGAGGGGCAGCACAACAGTGTACCACTGCCTCAGTGCCCAGGGACAACTCTGCACCGCCACCACCACAGTGACCAGGGCACAACTCCACACTGCCACTACAGTGTGCAGGGAGAACAACTCTGCACCACTGCCCCTGCTGCTGCCAGGCATTGGGTCCAGCTGGGCTGCAGCCCCACATCCTCCATTGGTGCAGCAGTTGCCACAGTTGGGGGGCAGAGGCACAACTGACTATCACCACCCCCATTGCTGCTGCCAAGCATTGTGTCTATCCGGGCTGCAGCCCCACACCCCAACATTGGCACAGAAATGGCACTGCTACCTCCACCCCCACTGCTGCCAAGCCCTGGCTTTACCCCACACCCTACTGTCAGTGCAGAAATCTTGGAGAACACATGCCCCTGCCCAATGTGTTATTAGGATTATTATCTTTTAAAACTTATAATCATTGACAACTTCTTGTTTTCTGTCTTTTAATAAGTAATTTCAGTGCAATGCCTATTCTTTCTAGTATGGGATTGTAGGACCCACACAGGTCCACTTCCTTTTTTTGGTTCTTTCCCAAACTCCTTTACCTCCAGTCACTCGTCTGCCACAACTGATATTCCTTGTTGTGATGGGGCAGTAGTCTTCTGCGGGGTAGGCTGCTCTGTCCCATCTGAGCAGCCACACCTAGGGGCCTTTTCACCTTCTCATGGTACTTCCCCTGTAAAGGGAATATACCCATAGGTTGCTGAGGCACCGGTTGAGATCTTAGCTGTCATAGCCTCTGCCCCTTTTTCTCCTCTCTGCCCTACTGTTCAAGACTTCAGTCTCTGCAGTTTGGCTTTGCCCTAACAGCAATCCCCCTTTTTTCAGAGTGGGGGGGCACCTTCCCCTTGATTGCCTCTGTACCTCTCTGCCTTAGGGCCAAGACCCTTGGTGCTTACTGCAAGGAGAGCACACTAAAATATCCCTGTCTGTGGTCTCCATCACCCCTATAGCCACAATTCAGTCCTCTAGTATTTAAATACAATGAACTCCAGAACAATGGCTGTGAAAAAATCCTGGCAACCTTGGGTTAATACTTCCCTCTAAACAATTAGATCCCCATGCCTTCTTTTTCTGAGCTCTCTAGCACCAGCCAGTCTCAGGAGCTCCTTTCCCTGCTGAATCAGCCTACCCTTCTCTAGCTCAGAAAGTGGGTTTATATTCCCCTTTCTGGCCACCTGATTGGTCCTTTTGTCACTCTTCCCCAGTGCCAGGTGCACTTAATTGCCTCATTAGCTACCTGATCTCTGGTCCTTTACCCACTCAAACCCTCCTAGTAACAGGGTCAGGGGATCTCTGTTATAGGCATATTAAAGAGAAATGCAAAGCACTCTCACCGAATAAAGAAGCAGAGAGAAATGAAAGAAAAAAAAGCCATTCAACTTCTGCAGTAGGGAATGAAAGGATAGGAAGATGATAAAAATGCAAATCTCCTAGATACTGTTCAAAGAAATGAAAAACCTGGTCAGACTGATGTTGTATTGTATTAATATCTTAGTCATTAAAACTGAGCAAACCAGGTAATTTGGACCACTAATCTTAATTATGTTTGTAAGAGAATTAATATTTGGATGATGCACATATGCTTTATAACTTCATAGCCTTCAGTTAGAAAGTACATGGTTTGTAGTTTTTATTGATGAGTCAGGGTGGGAATTCAATGCCCAATTTGTAAACAAAAGTTTAATACAGAAGGCAATGTTCTAGGTATATGATTTCTTGTTGTGGTTTCATTGACAGTAGATTAATGAATAAAAATCTAATCTTGGTTTTGCAAACATGAATTTACTCATGAAATCACCAAGATGATAAAATATCAGGTTTGTTCAAAACAGTGAAGTACATAACTCAAGTCTGAAGGGTTTGAGGGGGAAAAAAATCCCATTCAATATTGTGAGACAAAGCCATGGATAACTCATAAAATGGAGTTGATGAAAGAATATGTGGAAAGGCAAAAAGCAGATTACAGATTTTTCCAAATTACTGGAAAATTTGCCTATCAGAAACAAATGAAACCACTCTACATATACTTGCCCTAGGTAAATGCATGATTTTATTACTCTTTCTTTTATCATTCCTGTCTCTCCCTTTCCTACTGTTTGTTTTATCTCATCATAGATTATGAAATAAAGAGGCAAGAATTATTTGTCTGTGTATGCCTAGCAGGCAGCACAAAGGAGCTTGGGCTCTGATTATAGTCTTTACATGCTATTCATAATATAAATAATCAATAATACCACAGGACAGTTCTAGAAGGAAAAGTGCTTTTTCTGCAAAATACTAGTCAAACCTTTCCATGGATAGTTCACATACTTCAATCAAATCTCAGAGAACCTTTTTGAAGCAGGTAAATCTCATAATACCTGTTTTATACTTGTGTATTTTCCCTAAGAAAGGCCTTACTCATAGGCGGATTAACACACGGGCCAGTAGCACCTGGGCCCAGAGACCCCTGCCAATCGGGGGCCCTTGGGTGCCTGGGTTCCTGCAGGAAATGGTGGGTTTCCCTTTGCAAGCTGGCAGCATTAGCCTGCAAGGGTCTGCTTGAGGATCCTGGAGTGAGATGCAAGGGGTACTGTGTGCCTATGGGTGGCTGCACACACGTACATGGCTCAGAACACAGCTGGGCAGCGTGGAAAGCAGCTCCCTACAGGTAAGTGTACAGGGGGAAAGGGCCTCCCCATGGTGAGGGAGGGAGTGAGGCAGTGGCAGGACCTGGGGATGATGCCCAGCCAGGGCGGTAAATGGGACCTGGGGCCAGGGCAGGGATCAGGACAGAGCCACAGGTGGCTCATTCAGAAAGCACAGAGAGGCTCTCTGTTGCTGTGCACACCCCCAAGTACAGGCATGGGAGAGGGCACATGCCTCCCAGATTTGTGAGCAGGGTGGATGTGGGCTGCCCATTGTGGGCTTGGGGCTCTCCACCTGTTTCCTTTGCCCTGGGACCCCATGCTGGCCACATGTCCCCTGCCCACCTGGCAGCAGTGTGGGCAGCAAGTTGTGCCTCCTGCTGCTGGGCGGGCAGGGGATGCATGGCCAGTGCAGGGTCCCCAGGACAAAGGCAACAGGGCAGACAGACCTGAGCCTGCAGTGGGCAGCCCGCATCCATCCTCACCCCACTTGCATCTGCTTTACTCCAGTCATGGTGGGGAGAGGCCAGGGAGCAAGGAGGAGAGGTGGGCATGTACCACCCCACCTTCAGCCCGGCCAGGTCCACCCAGCCTCCCCCACAAGGCATGGATGCCTCCCCCACCTTTGGCAGTGGCAGCACCAGGGGAGGAAAGGGTCCCTCCCCTCCCCCCACTGGAGCCTAGGGTCCCGATAAATCTTAATCTGCCATTGGCCTTACTACAGGGTGCTTGCTGTTCGAAGCATAGCCAGTGATCCCACTACCATTTAAATTATTTCAGTGGCAGCACTGATAGTAACAAGTGTTTGCAGAGTCTGTCCCAGGTGACCTGGGCACACAGCACAAAAAACATGCTCATCCTGTCATCATGCTTGTCACAGGCTGGCTAGGTGCTGTGAGTGTATCAGCTGTGAGGCTGCTGAGTTCGAGATCGAGGAGGTGAGTCAGGAGTGAAGAAAGGCAAATTTACTTGTAGCTTAGCATACAACAGTTAACAGAAAGGTTAATGCAACAAACAGATAGCACAGTAATAAAGCATTAATAGTCAATGATAACAGATAGACAGAATGACAAAGAGTTCCTACATGGGGTTGGCAACTTATCAGCAGTCCCTCTATGTGAGGTGCGCGCCAAGTTGTTCCAGCGAAGTCAGGTGTCCAAGGGGTCACCAGGAAGGTCACTTGGCCAGGATCCAGTCCTCACTCACACTGGGAGTCCGGGGTCCAGGCTTGGTACAGCGATGGTCCTTCTGTCCTGTCCTTCATAATGGTCACCTGACATACGTGCTTCTTTATACCTTATTTTGTGCTAATCTGTTGGCTTTAGAGCCACTCACAATCTTGCCCTAGAGCTGTTACCCTATGGGATCAAAAGGTGTTAGAAATTAGCATGAAAGGTTACTGCCTGAACTCGGGTTCATCTGATAAGGAAATTACACCACATTACTTTGAGGTTTGAAATTAGCATTACCTGCCTAAGCTCAACTCCTTAGTTTTTTATTCCTGGATTCCTTGGATTGTGCTGATTATATTAGGTGGTCAGATCTTGTTATGGCTTTTCCTTTTCTGATTATATTAGGTGGTCAGATCTTGTTATGGCTTGACCTTTAAAATACCTGTTAGATCAGCTAATCTTGTAGCTCTGCTTATTTTGGGGGCTCAGTGGTTCCATGATCAGTGCAAACAGTTAGATTCAACACTTTGGTTAAATTCTGACAGACAAATTCCACTTTCAGGTTGCAAATTTACAAGCTTTGTGTTAATTAATCTTAACTGCTTAGACAATTACCAGATGCTTCCAAGAGCATATATTTTTTGATTTAACCCCTCTGGTTCTGGATACCACACATGCTGTACCCAGGGGAGCTCCTGTGAAGCATGGCGTGACCAACTGCAGATGTTTCGAAATATGTTGTGTGCATCACTCAGCACAGTAACCCAGCAATTAAAAAAGTTACAACATGTAGGTTCATAGCCCATATATATTCTTCCCATTAAAGTCCATGGGATGTTTTTCACAGATTTCAGTGAGACAAGGATCAAGCTGCCCAAGCTACTAGAGCTTCTCTTTACATGAAATTGCAGAACCTTTCCTCTTTTTTTATTACATTGCGAAGGTCAGAGAACAAGACCAAATCAATGGATATAATTTGATGTATCCCAGATAAGGACCTGGCCTGCAGTTTATTCTTTTCTCTGTGTGCTTGCTGATTTCTCATTTATACCAGGCCAACGTCTCTGTATGAACTGATGAAACCTGAACTTTTGGTTTTAATGGACTGCTCCATCAAACAGAACTAATAGGGGAAACCAGCATTAACTGGACATGGCTTGGGCAAAATCAAGACAAAATCAGAACAAAACCTCACAATTGATTTGAAATAACTCTGAATAGAGTCCAACAAGGTCTTAATTCCTGTGTTTTCTCACATACAACATGCCCCTAAATAAAAAATGCACCATTTTTTGGGAAGACTGATTGTGTGACACAGAGCAAGTCCTCCTTGTGCCAGTTGCCTCACCCAGACTGTCTCCTGGGATGTCACAAGTCCTAGACACACTATGTTTCCAGGAGGATTTATTCTGTCACACATGGCTAGACCTCAGACCCTTGCAAGGGAAGTAGCAAAACTGTTAGCTCTTTACTGTACATGGTTCTTTATATAAGTTCCAATAAATCAAGTGTTGTTTCCACATTACAGACCTCATCAAGATATTGCCAGTTGCTTACTTGCTACTTTAGGCACAAGCTACATTGCTCAGCCAATAGCTACACCTGTGAGAGAGTTTAAACAACATTCTTGCTTTTCAGCTACCTGAGCCAGATACAAATAGGGTGGCCATCATAGAGGACATTCAGGTTTTCTGCTATTCTGTCCCCTGTCCTCTATTGATACGAAACCTGATGCCTTTGTGTCCTCTATTTTTCTCTTCAATAAAACTAATAGGAGAAACCAGCATTAACTGGTTCGAAAGAAAAATAAAGGACATAAAGGCGTTGGGTTTCGTACCAATAGAGGACAGAGGACAACCGGACTGTCCTCTATGATGGCCATCCTAGACACAAATGGCAGCCATCTTGGCCACTGCACGACATGCAGGGTGCCTCCAGGAGTTCTCCTTTTCCAATAAAGAAGACAGCTTGTTTGCTTAAGGCAGACACCCCGATTTTGGGGGGGAAGATGCATGTAGAATATAAGAAAATACGGTATTTCAGGTAGACTAACACTGAAAAGGGAAACTTGCAATCAGTCACCTATATCCTGCCCTGGGTCCTGTCTGTGTGTTTTTATACATTGTTTGTAGTCCCATATAGATTATGATCAGACCTCATGAGAAACAAGTTTTTTGATGAATTACTTTATTTAAATGTTGTCCTTGTGGCTGTTGAAAACGTTTGAATTTTTCTAACCAGCTTGTATTCTGACTTGTTTTTGTAACTAGAGAGGTAGCCCAGGCTAATGGGCTGCATTCAAACCCAGCTCTGCCAGTGATCTGATATTTTACCACTTCTGTCTCTGCTTGCGTAAGCGTGTATGGAGGCCTTAATAATTAATATGCACACAGTATTCTGATCTGTGTGACTGTGTGCATAGGTGCATGCATGTACTTCTGCCCTCTACTGGGTGGTATCAGATCAGCTCACCTGTGTGACAAGCCCTAGAATGATAAACTGGAGAGAAATGAGGACAGGATATGAGATGGGAAACTGCACACTGTAGGCTATCATAACTTAACGGACATGGGGAAGTTTACAGATCCTTGTAGTATGAGAGCAGGTCCCTATCTTTAGAGCTAATGAGACTCTTCTACCCTGACTTGTCATTTCCTTCTCTCTGAAGTCACAAAATGTTATCCCTCCCTCTGTTTCCAGTGCTAAAAACCTTTGTTCATCACTTTTATGTTTGCCAGATTGTTTTTTGTCTCTGAACTTTATGGACTCTCCAGTCACCTGCACATTGCTACAGTGACATAAAGTCTTGTGTAGAGGTGCCCACTATCATCTTGGCTCTTAGTCACGTCAAGCTTCTCCACTTTACTTCCATACCTTCTCCTCACTTTCCCTTTTGGAAGTGGGTAAGCTTTTCTCCATATTCTTTATGGAAAATCTAAAGCATGGAGAGCTTTAAGTGAGTCATGACTAGTTAGTGGCAGAGAGAGGAAGCTTAGAACACTTGATTACATCTGGCCTTACTGTGTAATATGGATTTTGAACTTGTGTCAAGTCATTGCCTTTGGAGGAATTATTTCTGACTGCACCAGTGTAAATTGGAGTAGTCAAGCTCCATGTCTTGTGCTATCCTTCCTACACCACCATCCTTCCTTAAACAGTTTTGCATTCTATGTCTCTAGGGACAAATCCCCTATGTTAGTATCAGACCCAAATTTACACAATCTGTTAGTAAAATAAATACACAGTTAGAATATGTTACTTTGACTCCCACATAGCATACCAAAGAAACATAAAAAAAAACTAAAGCAAGCGTAAATAAAGTATATTACAGCTCAAAACCAGAAACCCCTCAATTAAATTTGTCAACTTACCTAGGGACTAAAAGCTTTCTCCAAATGCCACACTGCTACTTAAAGATTGAATTAGCCTCCTCTATCATTTGTTTGCAGCAGGAAATGTAATTTGACTTTGCAGAATAGTCAGTCACCATTAATATATAGAATTTGTTTTCTTAGAGTTTAGATGGGGATATTGCCAAAAAGTTTGTTTGAATGATTCTACCTTAAAAGGCTGCCATCTTGCAATGAGGCCTGTGCTTGGCAATCAACTTTATTAGGATCTTATGTTCTGGTTTGACAAGGGAAGCATTCCTCAACTAAGACTTTACTTGTTCAGCCATTTGTTGGAAGTTCAGCTTACAATAAAAACCTTTAAAATTGATATCAACATTCTAAAGTCAAAGAATCATCACACACCATGACTATGACTATGCTTTTAAAAGTGCCATTAAGAATGACTAGAACTGTATGAGTCAAAATCTAAATATCCTCCAGCATGGCAAAATATACCAAATATTTTGAATTATCTGAAGATGTCGTGTCGGATTTGCACCAAAAATTACCTTATTGATATGCAGTGCCAGTGCCATAGGATGAAAGGAATAAGATAGTAAAGGAAATCCACAAGGAGATAAAAATGAAAGTATAATTCCTAGCTACACTATAGATTTCCTAAGATCTTGAATTTTCAGAAATGTAAAAAAAGCATCATGCACACTTTTACCTAGGGCTTATAAACACTGAAAGAAGCTGAGTAATCTTCCTGCATAGGTTAAAATCTTGAACTGCTACTCACTATTTCCTTCTCTCCTCCCTTGCCACTCACAAAATCATTTACAATCATGTTTCTGGCCTTTTTGTGAAAAAATATTGATGGGTTTTCAGTAGGGCTGGGTGACTCCTTCCAACATCAGCCTGAAAGATGTTTATGGCTGTTCTTCACATTTGTGTGATTTTCCAGGCCCTAAGTTTCACAAAAGATTTCCTGTTGTTGCACTATAGATAAGGTTCAGACTTAATGGGGTATTATGCTTCTTCCCTAGGGATCTTAATTGTGGTATTGGAGAAACAAAATTGCCCTTTTTACATCAGGGTGTAATTATTATTTAGAAATTGGATGTTTCCAAGTAAGGGAGGAGATTGTAGAACTGGACCAGAATAAAAGGGCCTGTGAGAGAATATACAAAAGTATGTGCACTTGTGGCCCAAGAACCAGTCTAATTTATGGTTTGTGACTCTTGAATCTGTGGTATCCTACAGTATCTAGCATGTCTTTGCACTGTCATGAATGCTAGCTGCAAATACCATCCTGATTTTCATGGAGGCTTCTGAGAGGGAGAAAAATGAGGCTACCAGCACATTCTGCCTCCCCTTTCTCACTGCATCAGACCTATCAAGCTCAGATTTGTTCTGTTTGTATAAATGTCTGTGCTCCATCTCTTTAATAGGAATCTCATGGACAATTGTTTCTCTGGCAATATGCTGTTATTCCTTCAAGCTCTCCCTTTGGCTAATGACTGTGAAGATACAATTGAAACTAGCTCTCAGCAGGGTCCTGCTCTCATACAGGTGACAAAGGAGCTCATAAAAGAGATGCCACAAAAAAGTATTTAATTTTTGGTTGTTAGGAGCCCCTGGTTCTCTTTCTATCACTCTTCTAAGTAACAGGTACAAGTTTGTCCCATAATGCAGCTCCAAATCACTGGGGGAGAGAGACCATCTCAGCACAGTCTTCTCTCACTCTAGAGAAATGACAATTGTAGCAACTTTCCTCCCTTCTGGAAGGGTTTCAATAACTCTTTCCTAAAGCTAAACAAAAATCTTAATTCATGTCTCAAACTGCTGCTCTGCAAGGCCCTCTGCTCAGCTTCTTTATCGATCAGAAAGTCCCCTTTTCACTCTCTGAGTATCAGATTCAGCAGCTGGCTCCAACTCAGGGGCCAGTCTGATGTGAGATTGTACAGACAGGAAAAATAAAATTTCCTTCTGGGTTATGCAAGTTTAATTACAGAAACACTGGCAGCACGCATTAAAGCACCCTCCTGCAAGCTGCTTCCCTGAATTAGAAGCTGGTTTTTCCAGTATCAATCTGCTTAACATCTTTATGGTATGGAACAGGATTGCCCCATTATGTGCTATGGGAGCCTTTCCTATATCAGAAAGGAAAATATCAAAATTAGGGTTTGAGTAACTGTAAAACTGACCATCAGAAAGTAGTGGGGTCAGCCATTAAAAACCCTATTAAATAATCTTGCATTTCCTTTGTCCAATCCCATTCTTCATTTTAAGTGCACACTCATGCTATCATTTTGGGATGTTTCAGCATCATTGCTATTTTCTATTGATATAGTGTAATAAATATGGAAATTATGGAGTTATCGGATACATTTCAACACTAGCACTTTCAGGAGTGTGTATTTGAATGTGTTGCTCCTGTGAATGCATGGAGTCCCAGTATAGATATTTCAGTATGTTCTGAAACCCTGTTTGAAATCAGTCCAGTTATTTTTTCTGGCTGCAACACAAAAAAGAGAGAATTTTTAAATTCTTTATTTTTCTTGTGCAATGTCCTAAATCATCCAAGAAGATTTCTACTGAAGATGGAAAAAGTTAAAATAGTATGCTTTACACTATTCTTGCTACAACCATAGTAAGTATTTGCCAATGCTGCTGTGCAAAGCTGACTGAAAGACTTTGCAGCAGCAGTTGCTCACTTATTGTGCACCCCAGTCTGTTTTTTTCATGGAAAAACCATATATTCATAGATTTTAAAGACTGAAAAGACCATTTTCACTTTCTCAACTGACCCTCCACATAATGTAGCCCAAAGAATATCATCCAGTAATTTCTGCATCAGGACCAGAACCACCTGATCTTTCCTTTTAGAAATATATCCTGCCTTTATTTAAATACTTCAGTTGATAGAAACTTCACCATCCTGTGGTAAAGTGCTTGCAACAATTATTACTGTCACTTAAAAATGCATACCTTGTTCCTAGTATGACTTTTTCAAGATTTCTTTGCTAACAGCTGAAACTTATTATGCCTTTTCTTGTTACATTGCGCCAACAATCTCTTCCCCATCTAGGTACTTGCTAACTGTAATATGCTACCTGTTCAAGTTCTCTTGGATAAATTAAATAATAAAATGGTAGAATCATAGGAAAGTAGGGCTGGAAGTGTTTTCAGGAAGTCATCTAGTCCAGCCCCCTGCTCAAGGCAGGATCATCCCTACCTAAACAATAGACTGAGTTCCTTTAGGCTCTCACAGTAAGGTGTGTGTTGCAGAACAATGACTTGACTTTTCCTAAAGATAGGCAGTTTTACATCAGTGGTTCAAGTCCTGTGTTAGACAGCTGGAGAACCAGTGTCCCAGCCTAAGCACTACCATTCTCTGCACTACCAAGTTTGCTGGCTTCGTGGGCAAACATCTGTACAAACAGTTCAGCTGTGTGATATGGTGACATGTCACTCATTTTTATTGATGGAAGCTCTGTTTTTGCCTATGTCCTGACTGCAGTAGTAAAACTGCAAACATTAAATATGGCATAGTATGTTAAATCACTATTAGTGCTGATCCCAGCATCCTATAACTGTATCATTGCTGAAAGCCGGAGATGTCTTATTGCATTACAGCACTTTGGCATTTAGATTTAACAGTGATGAGCGTGATATAAGACTATAAACACAGAGATATCCACAGAAAAATGTGTCCTCACATCACGCACAACACTGTGCCATGAGGGGGAAGAGAAAGTCCTAGACTTGTAGTAGATATTGCTTCTTGTCATCTAGATAGATTTCGTGATATATCTTTGAGAAACCCTTCTAACTTACAAATGTGGCTTCTGCCTTCATATTATTCCCCA
>NW_005842410.1:816887-821274 GCF_000455745.1 Alligator sinensis | reverse complement strand
CAGCAGGATTCCTGTTTTTCCTCACATTCCTCCTACATTTGATATTTTAGCAAAGCTGTTTCCAGCTACACAAGTGTTCATTTATATTGCTATTTCATGGAGATCAAATAAAATCTCACAGAGAAACAGGGAGACAGTAGAGAAACTGATAAAAAATAGACATTTGGGTTAAAATTTTCAAACTTGACTGCCTAAATCTGTACAAAGTTATCTAGTTACCTAATTATTAGTTTGCTAATTTTTAGAGTTGCTGGGCACCAAAGTTCGTAATTATTTATTAATTTGCAATACCTGGAGAGCCCAACCAAAACTAGCGTCCCAGTATAGTAGGCATTGTACAGACACATAACAGCAGCTCCTCCCTTGAAGAGTTTGTGATATAAATAGGAACAACAGCTAAATGTTGGGTGGACAGGAAATTTTATCCTCCTTTTTTTAATGAACATAGGAACAAAAGGTACAGAGAGAGTAACAGATTTTGACCCAGAAAACATGGAAATCTAATACTGACACAAGAACTGAATCCCGGGATCATAGGTCCCATCCAAACACAAGACAATATCTCTTCCAATTGAAATAAAATATGAAATTGATGGACTTCATGTATCTCCTTATACAACACAAACTGGTGAGAACACCAGTCTCTGTAGCTCTGTAAATACACTAATCAGCCAGAACACTCATTTTAACTACCTTACTACTGCTATTAGTGCTTGCTATCTACTTTCTCCCAGGTTTTTAAAAAACAAACAAAATAATTATGTTTTTACCCACATGGCTCATCATGAAGGTCATATCCCCAGCAACCTATTTGACAGACCTCTGACACTTGAGTTATTGGAGTAATTGGTAGCAGATTGTCATCCTTCCTGTTGCCCAGCTTTTACAGAGGGGTAGACATACACCCTGCCAGGGGTTTCGCAGATGTGTGTCAATAACAGAGAAATGGTTAGACAGGAATCTTGCTTTGCCCTTCAGGTTCTGGAAAGGAGAGTGCTCTCATGGGCATAAACTCTGCCTGCTCCTCCATCACCACCACCACCGCCGCCATCACCACAGTGACCCCTCTTCTACTTCCCATTCCTCTCTCTTCCTTCCCCTAGTTCCTTGCCCCAGTTCTATTCATTTTACCAAACAAGTCCTAGTGTCCATTCCTCAGGTTTTTCATTACTGTCTCATTCTCCCTGTCCAACTAATTGTCTTAGCTCACTGTCTGAATCCCTTGAATCCGTCTTCCCCTCTATTCCCAGTTTCTCTACCTCACTATTCCTAGTACCAGTTTCCCCCTCGTTTTATCTCTTTCCTCTTCTTCCATACTGGTTCAAAGTCCCAATTCTCTGCTCCCCACCTCCACCGCAACTCATACCTCAGTTTCTCTTGCCAACTAGCTACACTTGTACCAGCCTCCTCCCATCTTAGCTCTTTCATTCGGTCGTTTTGTTCAGCCAATCCTAGTTCTCTCCTTATACCTTGTCTGCTTAGCAGTTCTGTTCTCATTCTTCCTATATCCTAGTCCCTTTGTTCAGTCAGTTCCACTATTACCATGATTCCTTATGCTATCTGAGTGACTAAGTACTGTCCTAACTTTGCTGATGACCTACATCCCAACTTCTTGCATAGCTCTCTCATCCTCACTGTTTCCTTGCCTTATACTCTGGTCTGGCTTTTATCCACTCTATACTGGAGTCAGATGATTATTCCTCCTGACTACCTGGGTGTTAAAACTGGGTCAGTGATAGTACAAAAGAGACAAGCTCCCTGTTTCTAGTTCCCCTACCAAAAGCCACCCTATCCCAGACTGCTGAGATCATCAATCTCATCGTTGGACTTTTCTCCATCATTGGAATCTCCATCCTTGGAGGTTAAGATTCAGTTAGACAAAGCCTTGCCTGGGATGATCTAGTTGGAGATGGACCTGCTTTTGTTGAGCCCCAGCTCAAGTCTGGGATCGTGCCCGGTATGCAAAAGCCAATAAAGATACCAGGGGTGAAAGTATAAAGATTTATTGCTAGCAATACAAGGTGCAAGCGGAATAATTTCACGTAACAAGCACACAGATTCTTAATTCTAAGCATCTTTTATACAGGAGTATTGGACCTTCATAAGCATTCTTGTTTGCTAATTGGTTATAAGGGAGTGACGCAAGGAGTTCTTTACTGAGCATGTCTCTATACCTGTGTTTTAGCTATGTATCTCATTTCCATACATGTATGTTTCATTAGCATACTTTCTCCCCACCTAGGGGTGTGAATCTTAATATTTAAATCAGCTCTTTGCCCTAGTCCTCTGATTCTGCTTTTGTTTTCAATCCTCCTTTATCTAAGACTGTCTTCTCCTTATCATTGCAGATGGGCATTAGTTACATAACAGAGACTTTTGCTTGGGCTTTGTGTAGTGGTTTCTAGGTCAAACCTGACATTTTCCCCCTCTGGAGCATTTTTAATTATTTTTATTATAATTGCTCCACTCAATTTGTTTCAACACAAACCTAGTATTCTCAGCTTTCTTCGTTTGTAAAATCATTTGATTCACCTTAGGTCTGAAGATAGATAAGAAGACAGGTGAACATTGTATACATAGGATATTTGATTGGTCTTGTTACAAAGGATTCTTCTACCTTGGTTCAATTTGAAGCAATTATTAGTACAATTAACTATTAGGAAACATTCAGAAGCATTAGCTGTTGCCTGAACCCGTACGGAAAACATGTCTCTATTCTTCTCTTTTACAATAGTCCCCCACTTATATATATTCTGATATGTACTTTTCTTCTCTACATTCTTCAGCATAGTATAATTTTGTAAAATTTTTAAAGGGGTTGGTACTGCGATTAAGCATGAGGTAAAAACCAGGTGAGCATTGATCCCTCCCGCTAAGCAGAAGTCCGTTCTATTTAAAATTTCCCGGGCCAGATAAATCCAGACATTTTCCTGAGGGTCAAATTTTTGTTGTAAAAGGGTTTCCCCTCCTATAAGTAGGAGTGGACAGATCAGGGTGCCCCACAATAAAACCTTGAACAATTTCATAATAAGGCTTATAAAACTTAATCAAAGATTGTCAAATTATTCAAAGTTCCTTTCTTTTGAATAGGAATTTCAAGTCTCTTATTGGCTCCACCTTCCACTGTTCTCTGTCTCCGGTCCCGGAGTCTGCAGGGATTCCTTCTTGTTCTGGTCCAGCCACCGGCTTTAGGCGACTGGAATGTATCCAAGTCTTGATTCCTTCGAGCTTTGCGGCCGTCGGGGTCGTTAGAAGTACCCTATATGGGCCTTTCCATCTGGCTCGAAGTGGTTCCTCGTTCCAATCTTTCACAAGGACGTAACTCCCAGGTAATAATCGATTTCCCAGGGCAGGATACTGGTCCTGTGTCTGCAGCACGTCCCGTACCTGCTGATGGATGGAAGACAAAACAGAAACCAAGGACCATACATATTCTCTAATCATTCCCTCTCCTAAAACATGTAACTGTTGTTCAGTACCCATGGGCAGACTCAGAGGGTAAGGCTTACCATACATTATTTCAAACGGGCTTAATCCCAATTTAGAATGTGGTGCGACCCTTACTCGTAACAGGGCCAAGGGTAGGGCCTCTGGCCATTTGAGTCGAGCTTCTTGGCAAATCTTTGCAAGGTGTCTTTTTAAGGTCTGATTCATACGTTCCACCTTTCCACTGGACTGAGGTCTCCAAGGGGTGTGTAAATGCCAGCTGATTCCCAGGAACTCAGAAACCTTCTGAGTAATTTGTGCAATGAAATGTGGGCCATTGTCTGACCCTATTCCTTTTGGAAGTCCGAAGCGAGGTATGATTTCTCGTAGGAGTGTCTTGACTACCTCCCGGGCTTGGGCAGTCCGACATGGGAAGCACTCAACCCAATTAGAGAAAGTGTCCACAAAGACAAGGAGATATTTTATCTCTTGTTGCCGGGGCAACTCAGTAAAATCCACCTGCTATTCTTCTCCTGGCCCATTGCCTATTCTCTGATGTCCTGAAGTTTTTCTTCTCCCTCCTTATGGGTTATTTCTCTGGCAGACCTCACATGTCTCTGATACCTCCTTGGCAGCCTCTCTTAATCCCACTCTAGTTACATAGTAACTGATCCATCTTACCAGGGCCCTGGGTCCGTAGTGGGTACCATGATGAGTGCTCTTTACTACCACATGAACCCAGGCAGCTGGGATGATAATGCGGCCATCCCTTGCTACCAGCCACCCGTGCTCCCCCTTCTTTGCTTGAAACTCTTTTATCAATTGTTTGTCTCTCAGATTTGGCCTTGAAGAATAAACAGCTTCCAATGTTTGCAGGCAGTCATGTACAAGATCTGGTGTGTCAGCCATAGATGGCAGCAGTGTTGCTGGATTTACAGTGCGAAAAATGGCCAATTTTTTT
>NW_005842410.1:808538-816616 GCF_000455745.1 Alligator sinensis | reverse complement strand
GAGCACCTTTTTATCACCTTGTGTAGCTCCATACAGAGGTTTTGCAATAACCCCAAAATTTGGAATCCAAATCCTGCAAAAACCTACTGTACCTAAGAAGCCCCGTAATTGTCTCTTCGTTTTTGGGGGTGCTAGCCGGCATATAGCTTCTTTTCTTTCAGGCAACAGGGCTCTCTGACCAGGCTGTAATTCAAATCCCAGGTATATTACCTTTTGGGATATGGGCTGCATTTTATTTTTGGACACCCGGTATCCTTCCTGTCCCAGAAAATTAAGGAGGCAAATTGTTCCTTCCAAGCAGCTTGCTTCAGTGGTGGCTGTTAAAAGCAAGTCATCCACATATTGCAAGACAGCACAGGATGGTGGCAGTTTTAGCCTACGTAGATCCTTGCTTAATGCAGTGCCGAATAGGGTTGGGCTGTTTTTAAACCCTTGGGGTAAGACAGTCCAGCAAAACTGAGTCTTGATGCTAGTATCTGGGTCTTCCCATTCAAATGCAAATATTTCCTGAGATCCCCTCTCTACTGGTATACAGAAAAAAGCATCTTTTAAATCAATAACCGTAAACCAGTTATGATTTGGATTCAAGGCAGATAACAGAGTGTACGGGTTAGGAACCACAGGGTATATACTCACAACCACTTTATTTACAGCTCTCAAGTCTTGGACGAAACGATATTCATCACTCTTAGGCTTCTTCACAGGCAAGATGGGTGTGTTAAAAGCTGATGTGCATTCACGGAGAAGGCCATACTCCAGGAACTGTTCAACTAACAGCTTCACTCCTTTCCTGGCTTCCATCCGCATTGGATATTGTTTCACACATGGAGGCTGGGCCCCTGGCAAAAGTTGAATCTTTACAGGGTCAGCATTTTAGCCTTTCCGGGTCGATGACCTGCCCATACCCATGGAACAACAGCATCGAGCAGGGTTTGAGGGATATCCGGTGTACTTTCCTCTCGGAGAAGGCCGAGAAGGCAAGCCTGCAAATGCCACCCCTTTTCAGAAGGCACTGTTAAAAACATTTGCCCATCCTGGAATGACAACATAGCATGCAGTTTACAGAGGAGGTCTCTTCCTAAAAGGGGAACAGGGCAGTCTGGCATGTACAAAAATTGATGGGTGACTTCAGTCTGCCCAAGATTACAGGTCATTGGCTGTAAAAAAGGGTCGTGTTACTGCCTTCCCTGTAATCCCTACCACCGGCGCAGCCTTTTTACTTAAAGGTTTCAGTTTTTGAGTTAAGACAGAATGGGCAGCACCTGTATCAACGAGAAAATTTACCAATTCATCTTTGTCCCCTAGTTGCATTTTAACCAGAGGCTCATCAGGGGACACTGGGATCTGGGTTATCTTTCCCTCCCGGGCCTCCGGTGTCCTTCAATCTGAATCCCTTCCAAAAGCAAACAGTCCACTGCTCTCCTCTTTTTTCTTTTCACCTTCCCCAACTTTCCGACGGGGGCATTCCCGCCTCCAATGTCCTTTTTGTTTGCAATAGGCACACTGATCTTTCTCTAATGGATCCCGTCTCTGAGGCTGTCTCCGGGATCCCTCATTTCTAGGTTTTCTTGTGATTGCAGCTGCCAGTAGGGCTGCCTGCATTTTTATCTTTCTCTCCTCTTTTTTTGTCCTGTTGCTTTTCCTGAACACTTTCTCGGTTAGTAAATACTTGGTAAGCAATATCTACTAGTTGGGAAATAGGCATACCTGTTGCTCCGTCTGTCTTCTGCAATTTCTTTCTAATGTCCGGTGCACTCTGACCTATAAAAATCATATTTACCATGCGAGCGTTTGATGTATCCTCCGGGTTCTCACGAGTGTATTGTCTGAAAGTAGTGTAAATTCTTTCCAAGAAAGCACTCGGGGTCTCATTTGTCTCCTGTCGGACCTCATACACCTTACTGAGATTCTGGGGTTTTTTCACAGCATCTCTCAATCCTTGGAGGATATATTCTCGATAGGCACGGATAGAGGTCATATCTTGGTCTGGTTTCCAATCTGGCTCCTGGGTGGGGACATGATTGTCCCTATTTCCTTGCAAGTTCCCTGCAGTAATCTCCTTTTCCACGTACTCACGGGCTTTGCCCACTACCATTCTCCTCTCCTCTGGTGTCAACAGGATATCTAAAAGAGACTGAACATCTGCCCAGGTTGGGTTATGGGTTTTGAAAATCATTTTAAACAGGTTATGTACCTTTTCAGTACCTTCTCTCAAGCTGGGGGTATTGTTCCGCCAATTATACAAATCTGATGTAGTGAAAGGAATGTGCACAAAGGTTCGACGGTAGGTTGGCTCCCCATCATCTTCTAGAGGCCCAGGTACCACTTGTTCTCTTAGGGGAAATACCCCATTTCCCTTCCCACGGCCAGGATCAGATTCCCTGTGATGTTTTCCCTTAACCCCGGAGTCTGCTCTTAACTGTACTCTCCACCCACCTCCCGGGGTTATATCAGGAGAAGTCGGGGAATCTGGAGATTGCCAAACACCTGACAGCCAGGGCTGGTGCTGTTCCAGATTCCTAGGTCGGGGAGTATTTTCAGTCTCCGCCTCGGGGGGGAAGAAGCAGGAAGAGCAGATGCCAGCAAGGAATCAGCTGTATCAGGAGGAGGAGGAGGAAGAGGAAGAGAATATGGTAAAGGCAGCAGAGGGGGAAGAGCCTCCGGCTCCGGACAGTCCAGGACAGGATTTATTAGCTACCAAAGTCATCTCACAGACCCCAACTCCCTCCCCCAGTCCACATTCCTCCAAAACCTTTCTATTTCTACAAAGAGACATAAACGCTTGCGCATACATCAATTCCTCCCATTTACCATTCTGCCGGCAGAACAAAATCAATTGTAAGATAGTATTATAATTAACACTTCCCTCCGGAGGCCAATGTTCTTGATCATCTAGCTGATAGCGTGGCCACGCAGTTTCACAGAAGAATTTAGCTTTCTTCTTAGTCATAGGATCTCCACCAAACTCTGCCCAATGTCCCAATGCACAAGAGAGGGGGGTACATTTCCTAACCTTACTGTTAATAGTACCCATCTCAGGGCTGCCTTCCCGGTCCTGACCGTCCGACTTACCTGGGATCCAGGGATCTGTTCTTAGTCCTCGTCCTCACAGGGGAAAAATCACTGGTCTTGGACTCGGGCCAGACAGAATACTTACAGAGATAATCCCAGGCAGGCGTGCTGACGGTAGGCCTTATGCCCTTTCTACCCTCTCACCCAGGTGCCTGTTACTGATACTTTCACTCTATGGCTTTGCACCGTTAGGCTACTGCCGCCTCAGCAATCCAGCTCCCCCTGAAACAAAAGTCTCACCGGGAAAAGAGATCCCGGGGCGCGCCTGACATTTGATAAGGAAGAGCTGTGTCTGTTCGTCAGCTAGTCCGGGCAAAGTTATCTAAGGCAGTCCCATCTGGGTCACCAAAAACTGTTGAGCCCCAGCTCAAGTCTGGGATCGTGCCCGGTATGCAAAAGCCAATAAAGATACCAGGGGTGAAAGTATAAAGATTTATTGCTAGCAATACAAGGTGCAAGCGGAATAATTTCACGTAACAAGCACACAGATTCTTAATTCTAAGCATCTTTTATACAGGAGTATTGGACCTTCATAAGCATTCTTGTTTGCTAATTGGTTATAAGGGAGTGACGCAAGGAGTTCTTTACTGAGCATGTCTCTATACCTGTGTTTTAGCTATGTATCTCATTTCCATACATGTATGTTTCATTAGCATACTTTCTCCCCACCTAGGGGTGTGAATCTTAATATTTAAATCAGCTCTTTGCCCTAGTCCTCTGATTCTGCTTTTGTTTTCAATCCTCCTTTATCTAAGACTGTCTCCTCCTTATCATTGCAGATGGGCATTAGTTACATAACAGAGACTTTTGCTTGGGCTTTGTGTAGTGGTTTCTAGGTCAAACCTGACACTTTGAGCAAGGGGATGGATTAGATGACCTCCTGAAGTCCCTTCCAACCCTCATTTCTATGATGCTATGATCAATTACATGGAGAGTCCTGGGTTGGAGCACATATGTATACTCTGTGCCTGTACTGCCTTATCAGCACTAGTTGCTTTGAGTAGACGAAACATGCCCAGTGTTGCTTCAATTATTTCATGTAGACAAAACAGGGTATTTTCCTCAGAAATGGCTTTAAATGTTTTGGATGAAATTGGCATACACCCAAAAATTTCAGCTCAAACATTTGAGCAATATTATAAGTAATTGAATACTATTTTACCATGAGATGTGCTAAACATCCTTAAAACAGTGACCAGTCCTGCCATTAGTAGATCCATGAGAGATCACAAATATTACACCTCTATTCAGTTACTAAAAGCTTTGTAATCAGATAGCTAGGCTGCAGCCATAAATCACAAAAGGCTATGATGCATAAAAAAGACAGTCACATTCTCAACCAGTAGTAATTTGGGTAAAAAAAACTGGCAAAATAGTTCTTCTATTTTTTTCATTCCTATTAGCTTGAAAATCATGCTTATTTTAAAAGCAGTGTAAGCAGCGATTTCTTCCGGCTTGATAATAGCTAATATTTGAAAGAAAATGTGATCCACTCAGAAAAATCATTACAGGCCTGTTATCTGAGGATTTATTTTTTTAAAAACAAGAAACATTACAGCAGACCTTCACAGATATTACATTGCCCATTGCTGTTCATAACTGCTGCCTGTTTTGTTCTATTGTATATTGAGCTTATACAGTGATTCTGTTCCATTGTCTATCAGCATATCCTTGAATGTTACAGAGCATCTTCCCAAATTCTGTTCCTGGGAAACACTGTGTCTGTGTTTCTAACCTCTTATTACCTGCATAGATAAATACCTCTTATGAGCACTTGGTCGAACTCCAACTTCCCTGTAGGTGGGTAAGTAGCATTTGAGTGACTAACATTTGCCATGTAGTGGCATTCTGGGCTGCTTATGCAGATTTTAGATCCTACTTCCCCTCGCTTATGCTCTGAAGCCATCCTACACCCCCAGTTTAGGCACTTGTTCAAGGAGTGGGAAGCCCAGGTTGTACCCTCCAGGGGAAGTTTGAATCTACATTTTCCACTTCTAAGAAACACATTCAGCAGACCACATATCTTCCGCTTTTGGTACAAAAGAAAAGAGGAAGTGATCTTAAAAAAATGGGAAGCTGACAGCCTGGGGCTAGACCACTTTGTTCAAAAGTGAGAGCTATAGGTTTAAATTTCAAGATGCGAGATGACTATAACCTGGGTCTCCCACTGCCTCCTCAAGTGGCAAGGTACACAGAGCTATAGGTCACCCCGAAGGGAACAGAATCTGAAATCCGTGTCAGGGACCCAAAATGTCACTTACACATATAACTTTATTTACATAGGTGCTACTTTCCTGCTTAAAGGTGGAATCAGATTTTGTTCTTTGACTTTTGAACTCCTCTAGAGACAGCTGGGACAAGTCAAGTTGATAGGATACGAGTCTGTGGCTGAGCTACGTAACAGTGTCCATTAGACAAAAATTGGGCGCAGGATCATTTCTAGTCATAATGCCTGTTAGGCTGCATCTACATGTGTAATTAATGCCACTGTCCCCATGCACATATCTGAATGTGCGCCTGTGTTGGAAGCAAATTTGCTCCCAACAGGAGCAGTTAACTCTAGGGCTGTCCTGCCCTGCTCTGCCCACCCCCAGCAGCCAGGGGGAACTCCAGGCTCCCCTGGGTGCCAGCCCCAGGGTAGCCGTGAACACTGGGGGCAGCCCTGGGCTGGCAGAGAGCATGGGAAGGGATCAGACATGGGCAGGGGGTGAGGAGGAGCTGGGAACAGTTGTCTGCCTACTCCCCATAGAAGCTCCCAGCCCCATGGAGCTGGGAGCTTCATAAGGGAGGAAGAGAGCAGCTCTGAGACTTGCAGATCTGCCAGCTCCCCACCTGCCTGGCTCAGAGGCTCAGAGAAGCTGCAGGGAGCCGGCGGGCAGCTCTCCCCAGCTCCCCACCTGCCCCACAGAACTTGGGACTAAACTGTGACCCCCTGCTGCCTGGTTGACTGGGAGCAATTTGCTTCTAGTAGGTATCTAAATGTGTATTTCAGTGGATTAGTTTAAAGCACTGTTTTCTAGTACCCGTATCTATCAGTACTAGAAAATGACACATTAAACTAATTTAATGCACAGTAATTGCCATGTACATGTAGATGCTGAAATTTTACTTAACATTAAATTAGTCTAATGCACAGTAAAGCATCTCATGTACATGCACCTTTAGTTCCCTTTAATCTAGATTCATGCACTCTGCCTTGGTATCCTCATTTTTTGGCTGGTCCTTCTCCATCATCCATTAAAAGTAGATAAAGAAGCAGTACTCACAGTCTCATCAACCCACAGGCGAGCCTGGGGATTACTAGCAGACTCATGTCAGTGGAGCTGATTTGAACCTGCAATAGTGTTAGTACCTTTTCAGACAACACCTGACCTAGGTGTATGTCATATGATAAGCTTTTGGCTCTAAGATCTTTGGCTGAGCACAGAGAGTGGTGAAGAATGAGCATATGTGATTTTGGAACATAGCTAGGATTAAAGAAGAAAGAAAAAGAAAAGAAAGGTGTTAAAATAACCGTCCACTTCAAACAAGTCCATGAATTACAATGCAGTGCTGTCTTTTCCTGACTAAGTGCTACTAATGTGATTTATGGAACCAGGACCAAAAGCCTCAGTGAGACTGCATTATTCACAGAGCAGTCACCTCAATACACATGCTCAAAGAAAACAAAAAATCTGAGACACTGTGCCAGATGCCTTTAAGCTGTTGCTCATGCCCACTTCTATAAAGACTTAAACCAGAGCACACCAGCCCACACACTCATTTTGTTCTCCTCCCTTTGTCCAGTGACATTTACACCACTGCTTCTGTCAAACAGAATTAAAGGAGGAAACCATAAATAGATGGCTCCATTGGTATCATCAGCCTCTGCCATTACATAGCAATTTGTAACATCTATAGAGCACTGTGCCTGATGGCTGGGACTGATTGACCACATTTATTAATTTAGTTCATTGCAGGCATCTGACTCAAGCAGTCAAAATGGCAGACGCCTGAAATCTGTGATCTCTGGGTTTGTTGTGCAGTGTGACAATGAACAAATTGCACTGGGCTTTAAGACTTGCAAGTCCACTACCATTAGGCAATGCGGCAACAAGTAAGTTTCTCATTTTCATAGATGTCATAGACATTAGGGCTGGAAGGGACCTTGGAAGATCATTGAGTCCAGCACCCTGCCCGGAGGGCAGGAAATCAGCTGGGGTCATAGGATCCCAGCAAGATATGCATCCAATTTACTCTTGAAGGTGTTCAATGTAGGTGCTTGAACCACCTCCGGTGGCAGGCTGTTCCAGACCTTGGGAGTTCAGACAGTAAAGAAATTCTTCCTTATGAAGAAACGGTCTTGCCTGAAACGGTCTTGCAGTAGTTTACAACCGTTCAACCTCATCATCCCTTGGGGTGCTCTGGTGAACAAACGTTCCTCCAGATACTGGTGGTCACTTCCAATAAACTTATAGATGGCCATCAGATCATCCCTGAGCCTGCGCTTTTCCAGGCTAAAGAGCCCCATGGCTCTCACCCTATCGTCGTAAGGTCTGTTTTCCTGACCTCTGATCATGCACGTGGCTCTTCTCTGGACTCTCTCAAGCTTCTCCACATCCTTTTTGAATTGTGGAGCCCAAAACTGGATGCAGTACTCCAGCTGCAGCCTCACCAAGGCCGAGTACAAGGGGAGAATGACGTCCTGGGATTTGCTTGAGAAGCATCTATGGACGCAAGCCAGTGCTTTGGTAACTTTACTAGTCGCAGCATCACATTGCAGGCTCATGTTCATCTTGTGGTCAATGATGACCCCCAAGTCTCTTTCTTCCGTAGTGCTAGCCAGTGTAGTACTGCTGAGCCTATAAGGATGCTGCAGGTTTTCCTCCCAAGGTGGAGAGCCTTGCATTTTTCAGTGTTAAACACCATCATGTTCTCATCCGCCCATTTGCTGAGCCTGTCCAGGTCAGCCTAGATTGCCCTCCTATCTTCTAGTGTGGATGCTTTGCCCCAAAGTTTGGTGTCAT
>NW_005842410.1:792596-807817 GCF_000455745.1 Alligator sinensis | reverse complement strand
CCTTTGCTTTTCCTCCGACTCTCCACATATCTAAAAAAGGACTCTTTATTGTCCTTGATGCTCGAAGCTAGCTGGAGTTCAGTTGCAGCCTTGGCTTTCCTGGTTCGCTCCCTGCAGGACTGGACCAGTGCAGAATATTCCTCCTTGGAGGTGAATCCCATCCTCCATCCTTTGTAGACCTTTCTTTTTAGCCTCAGGAGGTCTGCTAGATCCCTGCAGAGTCAGGGGGGGCTGCTGTGCCCTCTTGCTGCCTTTCCTCCAAGATAGAATAGAATTAGCTTGTGCATTGAGGATCACTCCCGTGAGGAACAACCACTCTTCCTGAACTTCTCCCCTCCCCCCCAGGGTTGTGGTCCCTTAGGGCCTCACTGACAAGCCTCCTGAGCTTGTCAAAGTCAGTTTTCCTGAAGTCATTTGGAGGAGAAATATGCTGTTCAGAGTCAGGGGGATTTCTTGGTGTAGTGTTTTATTTCCCAAATGGACATAAGTCCTGTTGACTCAAAAAGAAGTGGCCAGAAACAGTGCAACAGAGGCTTTTGCAGGAACTTTAGCTAAAGTGCCACCACTCTTTTATCAAAAAAAGCTCTTTTGGTCCCTTCCTCCAATCAAATTACAAATGCACAATTCCCCCTACCTAGCCTTGGAAACCCCCTCTCTGTCAATCTCCATCTCTCTCAGTAATGAATGTTTAACAATAGCATGAAAATTACCCTACCTTTAAAAGGAATGATAATAAAATATACCACCATCCCCCCTCCTTTATGAGAGAACACACTATAAACCTCTTGGCTGAAGTACAGTATTCATGTGGGGGAGACAGGTTGAACTGTTCTGCCAGAAGAGAGAATTAAGCTTGTATCTCCCACAACCTGGATGAGAGCTTCAACTCTTGGGCTGTTGTATAAAGGGCAGCAGCATTACCTCATCCTTACCTGAGGCAACATATCCTTGAAAGCCCTTTTCTTATGCAGGTATTTTGCAAAACAAAGGAACTTCAGAAACTGTGCTAACAGCCAAAGGAGAATACATTAACCCAATCCTGTACTGTTCCTACAGCAGTGACTCAATGTGCAAATCAGCAGCAGCCAGCACTGAACCATAGCCCTATGGAGAAAAATTGTTTTTGTATGGTCGCACTTAAATTAAAAAAAATAAATTAAAAAACCCCAATGTTTTTGAGATGAGAACTACAACAAGAAATTCCACTGTTGCAGTCATAAGGGCAATATATGCCTTCAACAGGTGTTTCAATCATGGACTTTCCATGATTGAAAGCACTCTAACCAGGGTTTGTGGGATAGAAGTGGAATGTTAGTAAGGAAGATCCCAGCAAGGGATCTCATTTCCTTTTCTGCAGCCCAGGATTTGGTGTCAGAATCCTTGGGAGTGAGGGGACTTAAAACAGACCTTTCCACTTAGCATTTCCTACTGTCTAGGTTTAGCAGCTTTCTGCTTAGCATGCTGGGTTTTGCAAATCACCTTCTTAGGCATCTAGGGTGCTGTGTGCGCTTGGGGAGTAGGGGGAGGGGCACTTTAATTAGAGAGGATCTGAGAGAGACTGGCTCTCCAGAGAGGCCCCCTGGGAGAGGGCAGGGGTGCCACCAGCTCTATGTCCCAGTCAGCCAGGACCCCCTCAGCTCCTGAGCTGAAGTGCTGTGGGCTTGGCAGCAGTGCAGGAGACAGGCTGGCCTGCAGAAGGATGGGGTGGGGGTGAGGAAGTGTCTCTGGAACCATGGCAACAGGTGCTGCCAGGATCTAGGCCTGTCCCAGCCTGGGAATGGGGCAAGGAAGGAAAGCTGCCTTTGGCCAGCTCCCAGCAGCCCTCTGCCTCTGCAGAGTGAGTGAGGATGGGGGGGTGGGGGGAGGGAGTGTGGCTCGGCCGGCAGCCTCCTTTGTCATGGCCTGCCTGGCCAACTTATCATGGTCCATGAGCAACTGTGCACCCACAGCCCCTGATCTGAGGCCAGGCAGTGCACAGTCCCCTGATATTCAGCATGTTATCTCAGAAATGTTGCAAACTTTCATGAACAGCCTCTTTCCCCTGGCTCTGTTGGTTCTGCAACTGCATGCAGGGGAGAGACACCAGCTGGCAATTTGGATGTGCCATCAGAGTCACCACCAGCCTCAGCTGGGGCCCTGAGCTGGGACCCAGGACCAGACCTGGATGCTGGACTGCCTGGCCATAGTGGCCAAGGACCTGCTGGTGGACTCTCAGGGCCCGGCACACAGAGGACATAATACGCAAGCTGGAGAGGGACACACATGAGGAGGAGAGGGCCTGGCAGAGGGACGAGGTGGACCAAGAGTTCTGGGACAGGCTCCTGGCCCTCAAGGAGAGGCACCTGGAGGCCCAGGAGTGGCAGGTTGCCATGGTGGCCAGGACAGTGGAGGCCACAGAGGAGGACCACTGAGTGTTGGACACCATCCTGGCCCTGGCGGTTGCCTTCATGTTGCCCACTGCCCAGCCCCCAGGTGCAACCCCACCTGCCCTCTGGCAGCTGCTTACCACCCAGCCAGTCTGCTCCCAAATGCCCACACGTGTAGATGCCTGCCCAGTGGGCTTACTCTGGAGTTAACCCATCCAGCAGCATTTGCATGTTTAGACATACCCCCTGTGACTCAGACTTGCATGTTTTGGGATTTTCTCAGACGTATGCAGAACGTGGCCCTTCTGAGCAGTATAGGGCATCCTGGTTCAGTTACAGTGCAGACTGACTTGCAAAACCAGTAAACCTGAGTGCAGTTCCTTACAAGTATACCTGGCAATTTTCAAGCTGATTTTGATAATCAAATTAAAAGGGCGTGGGGACTAAAAATAGGTTAAGCATGGAAACTCCATTATTATTTGTCTTTAGTAAAGATAGCCATCTGCTCTGATTAGGCATTAGTTTCTTTTAGAACAATATTTAGCTCTTTTTACGGCTAAATAGACTTGGCTGAGTCAGAGAACTGTCAGGTCCTGCACAAAAGAAAAGATGAACTCGAAAATAGCAGTCTGTTGGGAAATTTCCTCTGTACCCAAAGGACTTTCAAACAGCTATGCAGACGTGCTGTATTTAGTGAGGGGGGAAATGTTTTACTTGGAAAAGTGTTAAAAATACTTAAATAGTTGTTTGAGGTTATACATTTTCTATAAACATTTTAAGATAAAAGGTTAGATGATAATCCCAATTTAGAAGAGAAGCTGTTTCACTCTAGAATCTACTAATCCTCTTAATGGGTGAGCTTTTAATGAAAACTATTATTTGAATATGACATTTTAAATGCTTTGTAAGAGTTCATTGTTTGGGGTGAGGAGTCAGATACATATATAGTTTAGTAAGTTGAAAGTACTTTTTTTAAGAGCAGCACACTGACAGCTGAACCATTGGGGATGTAGCTTTTACAATTTTATTGAGAATGGGACAGCTATGTGTTTTTCAGAAAGAAAATCACTAAAATAAGGCATGTATTTGGCACTAAATTGGTGTGTCCAGACGAGCCCGCACGTACCTCTTGCCCCATCTCAAACCCCTTTGAGACGGGGCAAGAGGAATGTGCAGGAATGAAAAAATGTTCACCGTGCTGCAAACTTGGGTCAAACTGGAGGGGTCAAACAAAAATGTGGCGGAAAAAGCCAGGTCAGGACAGAGTGTCAGAGCATCTCTATGATCGGCCCTTCCCCTGTTCCTGAAGCACACTGCCTGCCTGTGCTGGACAGGCAGCAGTGCAAGCTGCAGGGACCCAGACCTGGCTTTTGCCAGGTAAGCAGGGGTTGGGGGGGCTGGAGGAGGGGGGAGGGGACCTCGGGACACTGGAGACAGCAGGGGAATGAGCAGGGGGCTGGAGACAGCCCTGGAGACATTCCCCTGCTGTTCTCTGCTCTCCGGAAGCTGGAGACAGCAGGGGAATGTGTCTGAGGCTGTCTCCAGCCCTCTGCTTGTTCAGCCCTTGGGAGGCTGGAGACAAGCAGGAGGCTGGAGACAAGCCCCTGGAGATAAGCTGGAGACTTCCCCATCTCTCTCAAGCTCATTCTCTGCTACTGCTGGTGAGTGTTGGGGGGCTGGGAGAGCAAGCAGAGAGCTGGAGGAATGAACGGTGGATGGGAGGAATGAATGGGGAGCTGGGGGAACCAATGGGGGTGGGGGGAATGAGCCTCCTGTTCATTCTCCTATTCTCTCCAGCCTCCTGCTTGTTCTCCTGCTCATCTCCAGCCTCCAGAGGCTGGAAAAGAGCAGGCAAATGAGCAGGGGGCTGGAGACCAGGGTGGGGTGGGAGGGAGCTGTCGCCCCTGCTGGGGCCTGGAACCCTGCAGACAGGGTAGTTCATGTGCTGGGGGGAGGGGAGGGGCTCTGCCCTGTTGGGGGCAGGACACCATTGGCAATGTGTAGGGGGTACACGTGCACTCCCAGAGCATGGCGGTGCACCCCGCCAAAAAAGGTGCCACCGACACCGTCGGTGCCGCTTGCCACCCCCCAGCCACCAGTGGTGTCTTCAGGCAGTCAGTGATCACCGCTGGCCACTGCTGTTGCTGCCAGTGCTGTCTGTGGGTGCTCACTGCTCACCACCCCTGCCCCCACTGCTGACAGTGCTGGCGGCATCTGCAGGAGCTCCCCGCTTACCACTGCCATCACGCCCCCCACCTCCACCAGCACTGCCGTGCCCTGCCAGCCAGCAAACACTAAAACATATAGATATTTAGGATTTATTTTATTATGATGCTAGAGACACTGATAGGCTTCCAAATTTCTTTAACATTGTAAATATAACAATAAAACATTGCCCATCTGATCAATCCCCTTTCTCTCTCTCCTTTGTTCTAATTGTGAAACAATGTGGATTTTAGGGTATTTTAAAAAGTGAATTTGGGATGCTGCTTCAGCAGTCTAGCTGACACAAGGGGCTAGTGTCCCCAGATACCAATTGCCTGGGCCCTAGAAGCTCCTGAGGTCAAGTAACCCTGAGCTGCTGGCCAGGGCAGGTTTTTGTACTGCTGGGGCCAGGACATGGCAGCTTTTTATACTGCTGGGGCATCTCAGGTGCTGGCCTCGGGCTCTAGCTCCTCCTGGCTGCAGATCTGGGAGCAGCCGGGCAGGGTTATTTTGCCCCAGGTGGCACAATTTTCTCTACAACAAAATGCATGTCCAAGCACGTGTGCTGAGGTGAAAAGCCCCAGCTCAAATTTGCACTGCTTCTATTTGAGCTGTTGCAAGTGCATGTGCTTGCATGTGTGGACGCACCCAATGTGTCCATAGGTCTTTGGAGGAGGTTATTATATGCATTTCTTGATGGTAAACAAGTACAGTATATATTTAACCTCAGAATTTGAGGCACAATGCATTGTATTTCACAGAATATTAATAAACTGAATCAGTTTTATGAGCATTAATGGCCTGTAATTATACAAATTAAAACAGTATTAGAATATAAGAAGAAAAATCAACTCTAATACATAATAATGGATGCTGAAGGTGTCTGAGAAAGGAGAAAATGTTTACCACCCTCTCACACAGGATCACGTAAGTGTGTTATGTTCCGGGCAAAGTATTCACAGAAGATACTGGATTCTTTTAATGCAGTGAAGTCCTGTAGGCTTCAGACAGGTTATAGTAGACACTGTACACAGTATGGAATGGTATCTCCTAAAAAAAGAGCTAAAGGCCTCTGAAAATCTGGCCCTAAACACCTAATGTTGCTGCTAGGTGCCTAAGTCTCATGTGCTTATGTGCTTCTGAGAATTCTGTTAGGTGCCTCACTACTTCCTTTCATAGTTTTAAATACCCAGGTACTAATGAAGTGGGGCTATACCATTGGTTCAACCACCTGTGCCCTCGCACAGAGCCTCCGACTATGCAACACCTGCTACAATACCCGCTGCTTAAAGATATATATACAATGAAAGACCTCACAAAGTACAATAAACGAGCATAAGCATGTGTAACAAATGTGGTGTACAGTCATAAGAAGAATACCTTTAGAACTATGGCTTTAAAAGAACATATGTTCCTGTTATGGCTGAAACAGTGGGATTTCTTTTCCAGTTTTCATTTGTAAAAATTTTTTAAGTCCAACCATGAAAAAAATTATTTTCATTTCTTTACATACAAGCTATCTGTGGACAGAATGTAGGAATAAATGTATTGCATAAATCAGTTTTAAGTCAATATAATTTGATTCATTTCTGTGGAATGACAGTGACATAGAAGAAAATTTAGTGGGGAATCAGGCATATTGGCCCATAGTATTCAAGCTTTTTAACTACCTAGTTTGTGCCTGTGCCTGTGCCACCTAAATAACTTTATGAACCTGAGTCATTATCCCTAATATATCGAGCAGTATTAAGATTCATGTCTGCTATAGGTGAGTCACTAAATGGAGACCTTAATTTTTAGCAGAATGCAGTAACATGCCTGTTTGGCAGTACAGCACGGTATGTCAACTGTAAACAATGCAAATGACTTAACTTGTATTTCATGTTTATCAGGAAGGTGTTTTACTTTGAAAATTTGCCTTTAGAACCACATAGCTGAGGCCCTTTTGGATCATTTTGGTTTGAATGCTATAACATTAATGCAACTGGATTTCTCCTGAACATGCACATGTATGTATGCATGCACACACATGCACACACACATAGATGCAGTGTAAAATTAAAATGGTTACAAGAGGGGGAGGGAGGAGGAGGAGAACATAAGGCCTTGAACAATAAGCATGATAATGAGCAATCGAGGATGCTGCCCATACTCTTCCAACTGCTTTTATGAGCATAATCAAATCAAAGGGAAAGTGTGAGGAGGAAAATGAGGATGAATCAATGTGTGGAAAACTGGGGGCAGTGTAACAGATACTTTGATCCTAGACAATTGAATTATTTAGGTTTAAGCTTAGAAAATGACCTGTCTATATAATTTCACTAGCAATGCAAGGCAATAATCGCAAGGCTGAAGAACATTTAATTTCCTTAGTTCATTAATACGGTCACTAATGTCTGCATGGATGCAAACAGCAGTAGGGTTATAAAGGAAGAATGTTCTATTTTTTTTTAATATGACTGAGCTTGCTGTACATGACTATCCCTGCTGTGCATATAGAGGAACAAGGAGAAGAGAAAGTCTGTCATACATAGGAATCACCTTGTTTATTTTTAGAACTTGGGTTAGATAGTTCCTGTGAGGTTGCTTCTAAGGACAGCATTATTGAAAATAGTGTTGGGCAGTGGTCTCCAATCTTTTTAAGTAGGAGATCACCTTTGGCATTTAAAAAGCAACTCAAGATCTACCGTGTGCTGCTGCCGCCCCCTCCCTCCTTCCCGCCCAGCAGGTAAGTCTGTGGGGAGGGAATGGGGGGAGCAGATGAGGCAGAGGGAGAAAAAATTATTTAGGGGTGCACCTCCCCAGCAGGTAAGTCCCACCCGGCCGGGGCCTCACTCAACTAACCCCTGCTCCTGCCTCTGCAGCACTGTCCTTCACTGCAGAGGCCTTGATCTAGCCCCCGCCCCTTCCATCCCTCCCCTCCCAATGGACTGACCTGCTGGGCTAAGGCATGTGCATGCATGCAGGCAGGCACTCCGTCTCCCACCCCAATCTTGGACTGACTCCACGAGGCTCTGAGATCTACCACAAGAGGCTCTGAGATCTACCAGTAGATCAAGATCCACTGGTTGGTGACCAGTGTTGTAGGGAATCCACTGGGTCAGATCCTGAGAGAATGGGCTGTTGCACAAAAATGCTTGTAATCTCAGATGATAGAATTCATGCATGAAGAAACTACATGGACAAATGGGATACAGGCCACATCTCCACGGGCAGGAACATGTGTGTTACAGCACCTCTAAGCCTTTTGAGGTGCCACAAAACACACATGGCTCATGTGAATTGGTTTGCCGTGCTACATATTCACAGCATGGTGGCAAAATTAGATACTGGGAAATCCTGATATCTAAAAAAAGTGTGGAGAAAAAAAACCCAGGGTGGTAGCAGGCTGCTGCTTGAAACCAGAGCCTCGCTGGCCAGAATCGCACTGTGGATCCCAGCCAGGCTCCACGCATCTGAATTGCTACCGCTGCAGCCCTAGGACCCCAGGACCCCAGGTAAGTCTACTGGAGCCAGCCCGTGTGTGGGCTCCAGCCTCTCGTACCTCACCCAGGGCAATTTGCCAGAGCATGCATGCAGTGGCGTTTCCTGAGAACAATTAGCATAAGCACAAATATGTGCCACTGTTATTTGTCCCTGGGGAAATGCATGTGTACTCTTGTGGGGAAGCAGCCACAGTATTTGTTAACTGCCTATGTAGGTGTCAGAGTCTTCCAGGGCTGGAAAGGACCTTGTGAAATCATTGGGTCCAGCCCTACTGCTCTAGGCAGGAAAGACTGCTGGGGTCAAATAACCCCAGCAAGGTGTGCATTCAGTCTCCTTTTGACGATCTCCAGGGTAGGTACCTGCACCACCCCTGGTGGGAGTCTATTTCAGAGTCTGGTCACATGAACCATGAAGAAGTTTTTCCTTATATATAGTCTGAAATCTCCTTCTAGGACCTCCTTCTAGGAGTTTATGACTGTTGCTTCTGGTTTTCCCCTGGGGCACTTTGGTGAATAGTTGTTCGCCTAGCCCCTGATGTATTTGTAAGTTATCACCAAATCCCCCTGAAGTCTTCTCTTTTCTAGGCTGAACAGTCCCATATCTGCCATCCTTTCCTCATATGGCATGTTCTTCAGGCCTGTAATCATAAGAGTGGCTCTTCTCTGGAATCTCTCAAGCTTTTCCACATCTTTCTTGAAGTGTGGCGCTCAGAACTGGGTGCAGTACTCCAACTGCAGGCTCACTGCCAAGCAGAGCGGGAGAATAAGTTCCTTAGTTTTTCTTGAGATGCATTGGTTGATGCAGGCCAGCATATTGTTTGCTCTGCTAACTGTAGCATTACACTGGTGGCTCATATTCATTTTATGGTCAATTATGACCCCCAGGTCCCTTTCAGATGTGGTGCTAGCACCACCAAGCCTGTAAGTTTGTTGTGGATTTTTCCTCCCCAGATGGAGCACTTTATACTGCTCAGTGTTTTACATGCACCTAAACTTAATGTGCATTTGCCTAATGCACATTAAACTGATTTAGACATGCATCTAGAAGTGCATGCACTAAGGCGCATTAACACAGTGTAAGGACTGACTTGGGACTAAAATTAGTCCCAAGTCAGTCAACATACACAGAAGGTATGTCTACACATGCTTTTATACATGCCTAAATTTAATGCACATTAGCCTAATGTGCATTAAGGCAATTAGGCATGCGTCTATACATGTATGTGCTAAGGTGCATTAGCATGGGTGTGTAGACCAATTTGGGATTAGAGTGAGTCCCCAGTCAATGGACACGTACTGTATTAATGTGCATTAGCATATCTACACATTCACTAATGCAACTTAGCTATTTGAGCATAAATTTGAAATCTGCTTTATGCAGGTACCAAATTTAGGCTTGAGTAGCCTAAAATCACCATTTTTAAGTCGCATTAAGGAGTGTATATGTAGGTGTGTGCCTTTAACATCCCTTAAATTAGGCTAGTGCACATTTAATGTGCATATGTAGACATGCCCAGCATTAATCACCTTAGCATAGGGGCGGGCAAAATACGGCCTACAGGCCAGATCCATTCCACTGGGCCATTCTATCTGGCCTTCAGGGCCCCTACAAAATTTAGAATATTAATATTAATCTGCATCTGGCTGCCTGTCAAAGATGACAGGAGCCAGCAGAAGTAGGACCTAGGGGAAGCTGGCGGCAGGACTAAGCGACCACAGCAGCAATTCCAGCCCAGCCCAGCTCCCCCACTTCCAACCAGAAGCCCCTGCCTACCAGAGGCTTCTGGCCTGGACCCTGGGGCTGTTCCTGCCTCACTCTGCCCGAGAGAGAAATTCAGATAAGAGTGGTGGGGAGGAGGCAGGGGAGGACCATGGGCAATGACCCCAGTCCTCGGGCCTGGCCAGCTCCTGCCGAGTTCTGCAGTCATGGCCTTGCAGCCAGGAACTATGTGATGCGGGAATGCTGCAGTAGCAGGCAGGAAAGAGGTGAAAGCGGCAGCAAGCGGGGCTGGGGATGGGAAGTGGCAGTGAGTGGGTGTGTGAGAGTGCAGCAACAGCTGGGTGGGAGCACGTGGCCCATATTGGTGTGCTGGGCCAGGGTCGATGGGGCCCAGAGCTGTCAGCAGTGGGAGCGTGGTGGTGGTGGTAAGCGGGGGACTACCGCAGGCAGCCGCGGTGCTGTCAGCAGTGGGGAGCGGAGTGGTGAGTGCCAACCGGAGGTTGACAACCAGCCGCAGATGCTGCCAGCAGCATTGGAGGTGGTCAGTGGTGATCACAGACCACCTGCAGACACTACTGGCAGTGTCAGCAGCAAGGGGAGGAGGATGGTAAGCAGCAACCACCTGCAGGCACCGCTGGCAGTGTCACCTTTTCCCGAGTGTCGCCACTCAGGGTGCACGTGCACCCCCTATGCATCACCAATGCTCAGAAACACTTTCAAACAATCTAGGAGAGGAGATGAAGAATAATGCCATATCCAAGTACAACAGCCAGAGGATTTGGTAAGACAATGTGATTGTCTTTGTTGAAGACTGACCAGGCTGTCAAAGGTTAGTTTTATAAAGGTTTTTATGGCCTATCAAGCAATGATAAGGAGGAATTACAAAATGCACAAGAGGAGGATACACTGGGCCAAATTGTCTGCTGACAAAACTCCACTTAAATCACTGGGATTACCCCAGTAGGGAATATGCCCCACAGCCCCTTTTAAATACAAGTCAGTTTAAAAGCTTCTATTGATGGAGAAAATGAAATTAGAGGGAGCAATTAAATATTATATGTTCTACAGCCAACTGGAAATTGTCTTTGATATCAGAATCCAGCTGTGCCAATAAATAAAACATTAATGGGAAGAATATGAAATAAAAATAATTTTTTAAAAAGCTCCTGATCAATTATGGAAAACTAGATGAATTTCACCACTCAGCTTCTTTCACTTACAAATCAAGCTCCATCACCTCTGCCAGACCTATTGGAATGAAAGCTTCCCAAAGCTTGAGGGATATACTGGTTGCTTTGGTGTTGTTTTAGAGATTCTCCCCTGACAATAGAATCTGATGGCGTTTTCTTCCATGGGGACTTCTCTTCACCATCTGTAATTTAATTTCTATTTATTAAGTATCATCTACTGTGCTTGTCAGTGCAGCACCTGAATATCTGGAGTTGTGTCAATTAGCACATTAACTGGGTATATTGGAATTATCCAACCTATGCTACCAATTCTAATCTTTGATAATGATATTCCTCAGAGTCAAATTTACTAATTGTCATGATTCTAGAGAAAAGCCTAAACACAATCCCAATGCCATGTGCCCTTGAATGTTACATCATCGGCATCTGGATTTTCTGGCCCGAAACCATTGCTATTATATTATGAAGTAGGTACTCTTGCAGCGACCTAATAGAAGTGCCTACCTAGATGTTATGGCCTCCAAATTCTTTTGAAAAATGACAAGTTCAGAATTTCAGAATGTCAAGTGCATTGTGTAAGATAAAAAATAAAATAAACCTCTTCTCCACTATAATGAGGTACCATTTTTTCATCTCTCTTCCTCCCCCTCCCCCCGCAACAAAACACTTTAACCTATGCTAATAATTAGAAAAATATTCAGCTTGCTGGATCAGTTGGATGGAGAGTCATCACAAATTTGGCATCAAGAAATGTACAGAGAATGAACTAAAATGCAAGGTTTCCATTCAATATATCATAGGAAAAATATTTTATTAAGAAAGTAGATTATTAAATTTGAGGGAGTTTTGGTGGTAGAGATTTTTTCAAGACAGCAAAAGGTTTCCTAAGCTCATTTTAGGAATGGAATGGAAATTGGTGAAATGCTCATACAAACAGATTCAGTCTAGTTGCCTTGTGTCAGATCAGGAGTAAGAGTTTAGGAAATGAGTACCTAAAAAATTAATCTCCTTCATCTATATCTTGAGGCCTAAATTCAGGACTTGAAATTTTCCGGCATAGTTAGCATCCAGCAGCACACAAAGAAAGGACCTATATTTTAAAGCCTGGGCTGGAAACTGCTAGGTTCTTCTCTTGATGCTGACATTGACTGTCATCACAGATGGTCTCATCATAAATGTTATTAAAGCTGCTAATCCGCCTTACAACATTTTGTGGTTTAATTAGATAATGTTTGTGAAACCAGGCTGCCAAAAAAAACCACTATAGAGCTTGCAGAGAGAGAAAAAGGGTGCCTATATATGTGCTCCAGGGTAGGGGGCAGCATTTTAATTACAACAGCTCACAGGGGCTGCTGTAATTAAAATGCCAGCAGCATCTCATGTATTCAGTGTCCCATGTTTCAAAATGGTCATGGGAGTGCTTTTACTGAAGTAGTAGCCCACATAGCTCAGTGTCCTACCCAGCATTCAAAATTTTCCATAAGTAACAGACCTTGACCTTTATCCAGGTCTCAAACCCCACTCCGAGTCTAGATCAGGGCTGTTCTGAACCCAGCAGGTGGCTCAAAATGGTGGCCTATAGTGGCTTGTGAGTGGCCTACAGATGAGAATGCTGCCCCAAACTCTTTGCAGGACTTCCCATACTCTCTGCTTCATGGAACTGCTCTAGGGCATGGCATTGCTGTTGGCAGTCACCTCCTTTCTCTTCTGGGTCCAGGATGGCTCAGGCAAATGTGGGCAGACCCTCAGCATGTTCTGTCTTACATCTCTACACCCCAAAAATCGCTCGTTTCCCAGCTAGAGGACATCAACTGCCAAACCCTACCCCCGCCCCTCCCACCAGCCTCTCCTACTTGTTACTATGCATAGTAGTGTTTTTGTTAAGTCAATAAACCTTTCTTACCTTTCTACCCCCAACCATACTCTCAATCCCGAACCCTCCGTAGGCAGCTGGGACACGACAAAGAATGCGGCCAGAGAAAGCCACCACACAGGATGCAATTTTTGAATGGTAAAAAGCCATCTCAGAAAGTGGAAGTTTCCATTGGCAAAAAGAATGCAGCAAGAGAGCAAGCAATTAAACAGATATGTGGTCAGTGTTAATGACAACATGGCCTCAAATGTTGTGCTGCATTTGGAAAGCTTTGTTCTGTCACAAGAGGGACTAATTCCAGGTGCTGCAGCTCCCAAACATAGAAACCTCAAGAGCATACAATTAAGAATATACCAATAAAATGTATGTAGATATGGTTGAATCAAGCAAAATCAATGAGAGGAACTGGAATTTGCCAGTGGAAGTAGAAGGAACAATGGTTTCATTCAAATTGGTTGCTGGAGCTCAAGTTAGTACTTTACCAGAGCATGACTGTAGAAAATTCAAGTTGAGACCAAAAGCGAGTCAAACAATCATCAAAATAACCTTGTATTCAAAAACAAACATACTAGCAAAAGGATAGATGCATTGCTAGCACCCAGTATAAAAACAGAGTTTACAAACTCTCACTCATTGTGGTACCTAGGGAAGTGACACCAATTTGTGTCTGGCAGCTTGTGGGAAACTAAATCTATTTAAATGTGTGCTTGCAGCGCCAGAAGATGCAATACTCATGCCTTATGATGATCCTCTTGTCTTAGGAAGAAACCAGTTGTTCCAGAATGCAAGAAATAACTGTATCCTTATGGAAAGAAATGTACCTATGGATACAAATGCAAATACTATCAGGCAGAAAGAGAAAATTAGCCTCAATGACCTGCAGGCATCCTGGTTTTCTCCAATTTAAAAAAAAAATCCCTAAATTTTGGTTTAAAAAAAAAAGTAACCCCAAATCCACAGTTTTCCATGATTAAAATGAAACACAACTATATAGATAGTGATGTTTCACCAGGATCCCTGGTGATCTGTAGCCAATGACCTGTCCTGTGTGCATAAGGAAGTTAAGCAGATCCCAGCATAAGGACTCAGATGTATCAGGACTTAAATGACAAACTTCCAGAAACTTGATCTGATACTTTGTCAGTCTGCGAAGAAAAAGAAGCTTCCTGACTTGTTAAAGGAGTTGCAGAAAAGGAGGACTAGGAAAGTGAATGGCCAACTAGCATGTCACTCTGAAACTTTTCCTCTACAGATGGGCGTTAATTGACTTTTGTACTTAGTTTTGAGAGAGAACATATAATGATAGAAGTTAAAACTTAGAGATGCTCCCTAACTACAGAGACTGAGCAAATTGGTAATTGGGAGATGGTCCCTCAGTTAAATAGTCAATTACTTAGAGAGAGACCAAGGGTCGCCTACTGCTCCACAATAAAGTTTGTTGTTTAGTTCTTCTCGTGCACTTATGTGTTTATTGAACCTGGTGATCATGACATAGGGGCAGGACCTGTTGTTGTCCTGCAGCCTTTGGTGGATTCGAAGTTGGACAGTCCTGGTCCAGATCACCAAGTAGAAATGTTAGGCCTCCCCAATCCATTTGGCTGTCTTCTCTTAAGACCCTAGCAGAGAGTCATTAGTCTCTTGCCACAAAGTTGTCCTTATGCTTTTTATCTTAAAGTCCTCACAGGAGGGGAGCCAAGAACACTTAAGACACCTGAGAAGATTTTTCTGGGTGTTCAGGAATGAGTACTTTAACGAGTAAGTAAAAACTTTTTCCCCTTCCTTCCCTGAACCCTAAAATATCAATTCATATATAGCTATCGTTCATACCAACATGTCACTAAAAGATCTGTATATAGGTAGCCCATGCAAATGAAGCTCTTTATGGCACCTGGCTGACATTACATTTATCATTCATTATATGTGAATATTATATCACAAATCATTACATGCCAGCTGGTCACATGTTAAAATTATTGGAAATATTGCCACACCACGAAGAAGCTATTGTTTCAATGAGCAATCTTTGTGGTTAATCCTCCAATTTTATCCATGGATAAACTAGTTTAAAGTCTGGCATGTTACAATTTGCCATGTATAAAGTGTGATGAATATAATATCTGCCAGGAGCCTACAGCAATTTTTTTTTTTCACCTATAGAGTACTACTTTTCCCTCCTGGCCATAGGATTTACATATATTTATTATTTACCAATTGGTCAATAACATGAAGGTCCTTTGAAATAAATAAAGGATGGAATTGTTAGCTGCTTAAGCATTTCCTGGTCTGACGTCTGGAAAAGGATTCATAGATTCATAGATGTTAGGGTCGGAAGGGACCTCAATAGATCATCGAGTCTGACCCCCTGCATAGGCAGGAAAGAGT
>NW_005842410.1:791893-792363 GCF_000455745.1 Alligator sinensis | reverse complement strand
TGATGAACTTATAGGCAGCCACAAGGTTGCCTCTCAACCTTCTCTTGCGGAGGCTGAAAAGGTCCAGTTTCTCTAGTCTCTCCTCGTAGGGCTTGGTCTGCAGGCCCTTAACCATACGAGTGGCCCTTCTCTGGACCCTCTCCAGGTTATCCGCATCCCTCTTGAATTGTGGCACCCAGAATTGCACGCAGTACTCCAACTGCGGTCTGACCAGCACCCGAGAGAGGGGAAGTATCACCTCCTTGGACCTATTCGTCATGCATCTGCTGACACACGCTAAAGTGCCATTGGCTTTTCTGATGGCTTCGTCACACTGCTGATTCGTTCATCTTGGAGTCCACTAGGACTCCAAGATCCCTTTCTACTTCCGTGCCACCCAGCAGGTCATTCCCTAGGCTGTAGGTGTGCTGGACATTTTTCCTCCCTAGGTGCAGCACTTTGCATTTCTCCTTGTTGAACTGCATTCTGTT
>NW_005842410.1:782902-791349 GCF_000455745.1 Alligator sinensis | reverse complement strand
TGCAATGACGTCAGCCAGTGCCTTCAGTACCCTCGGATGGAGCTCATCCGGGCCTGCCGACTTAAAGGCATCCAGTTCTTCCAAGTGACTCTGCACCATCTCAGGGTCTACGCATGGAAGTCTGGTGCCTTGCTGCTGCCTCTCTACAACCCCAGTGAGAGACTTGTCATGCCCCTCGCTTAGGAACACTGAGGCAAAGAACTCGTTGAGGAGTTCAGCCTTGTCCCCCCTGTCCGTCACCAATTGTTTCTGCCCATTTAGTAGAGGTCCTATTCCTCCCTGGGCCTTCCTTTTACTCCCTATATATCTAAAAAACAATTTCTTGTTGCCCTTTACTTGGGATGCCATCCTCAGCTCCATGGTAGCTTTGGCCCGTCTAACTGCTTCTCTACAAGCACGAGCAGAGTATGGATGTACAAGTACTTTGCATACTCTGTACTTTGTAGCCCGCTATGAGCTATGCGGCAGAGGTCCATTTCCATGGTGGAAAAATAGTAGTGCAATGCCACAGTTTAAGTTGCAATGGCAAACTCATTCGAACTCTCTCCTTCCCCCCATTAGTAGCTTTTCATAACCTTTCCAAACTACCATTTAAGTGTAAATATCAAACTGATTTCTAGCCCCCAAGTGAAGCTTTCTGAAGATCTAAGAACATATTCATAGGAGAACAGGGCTGGAAGGGACTTCAGACAATCATCTAGTCCAAACTGCTATTCAAAGCAGGATTGCTCCTGACTAAATTGTCCCATCAAACTGTCTGCTTAATCTCTTAAAAACTTCCAAGGATGGAGGTTCAATAGCCTCTCTGGGTAGCCTGTTCCAGTGCTTAACTAGCCTCATAATGGGAAAGTTCTTCCTAATATCCAACCTAAATTTCCCTTGGTGCAATTTTGTTCCTTGCTTTTTCCCCTGTAGCCACAGAAAATAATCTATCACTATCCACTTTATAACCACTCTTCAGGTATATGAAGACTGTTATAAGATCCCCCTACAGTTTTTTCTTCTCTGAAATAAATAATACCAATTCCTTATCTTTTCCTGCTAAATCATCTTTCCGAGATCTCTAATGTGGGAAGGAAAATTTCACTGATAAAGAAGGAGCCCTCTGAATGGAAACCAAGGAACAATTTAATCCTAGAAGTGTACCTCAGTTTTATAGTTTGATTTCTCTGAGGACTAATATGGAAACCAGAAGATGACAGAAAAGCAGGAATCTCTAGCAGGGTACATCCTGCAGAGCTGGCATCCTCCATGCTTTTTCCCCACTACGCTACTACAGTTTATACTCACTCACTCTTACCTTAAAGAAGCAATCCTCTTCATTGCTCTGTGTCCCCACTGAGTCTCAAAAAATATAAGATTTCATGCTGGGAGATGCATCTGGGAATAATGTGAATGAGCCTGTACGTGTCTCTGTGCTATAGCTGCACATACCATCAGTTCATTCAATTGCAATGCTGGAGTCTTCCATTGAACTGAATAGGAAGCTGCAAATGCCGGCTTATATTCACTGTTTCTTTATGTCCTTGATTTTTGCTTTTGTAAAGGTACTGGTGGAGCAGGAGAGCGGTCACAAAGGAAGGAGAAAAGGGACTGGAATGTGAAAAGGGATGATTAGCTGAAACCAAAGGGAAGCAGAGGCAGGGGCCTATAAACCAGATCTCCAGCCAGTAGGTAAAATCCAGGTCACAGATTCTGTGCAATGCACAGCAATTGCATTCTTGCCAAAAAACCTTCAAGCTATTCCTGGATCTGTTTACCTGAACTTTTGTGTAGCTGTTCAGTCCTTTACAAAAACCTTCAAGCAAAAAGCCCAATTAAGAAAAGCCTGACAAATCCTGATAAATTTGCATACACATTAACCGAACACAAGGCCACAGCTTAGTGTCTATGGTACAATGTGTGATACCAGCTATTCTCTTTTTCCATTTAAGGCATTCTACTATGATCATCTCTACGACCTTTTTAAATGTTTTCTGAACAGTTTTTTTCAGTTGTGCATAAAACATGCTCACCCATTGTTTTGAGCTCATTTGGCTCAAAAGTAATTTACTTTTCAAACTTGAATTTTGGGGCAGCTGTATTTCCCAGTGTTTTGTTAAGTTCTAGCGATGAAAATAAGTTCAAAGAACACATTACAATGAATTATTTTCCCCAGTGATTTACATGCCTCATGAATGCAATTATTTGGGTGTATAAAGACAATAACTGTTGACACTTAAAATTACAGAGCCTTTCCCATGTCCTAGAAAGTCAGGGTTGCTATCAGGAATCAAGGCCTAAATGTTCCTAGGCTATGGACACACAAAAAACAATACAGGCCCTGCCCCAAATGCTTCATAGTCTAAACACAAGCTGTCTTCCCAGACTCATGGCTCACAGAATGTCTTGACTTGCTGTAATTAATATCTGGGTCTTAAAAGATGTTTTGCAGTGAATTTCTAGCACTATAATAGACAGTTATGACAGGGAGCAAAATATAGTTCAAACCTTTCCTCCTTGAAATTCATATGTCCTTTCATAGTAGCAAATTATCTGTTTTGTAATAGCTGCCACAGATTAAAAATAACTTTAGTGGCTATTTCAGTATACAACAGTTTAGCAAAGTTTCAAAGGGTAGATGTAAAGGCAGATGTTCTGAATATGTCATTCTTTAATTGCAAATATAAATTTTCTTGTGAAAACCCTCAAAGATTGAACAGTGACCCTTTGACCACCACAGGCTTTCTGAGCACATTATCTCACTTGTCCATACAATTTACTACAAGAAACTGCAGATAAACCATCTTGACTCTCAAGGCAAGGTGATCAATGCATTATAAGCATTAATTAAGACATTCAGAATGCGTTACTTCCACTGATCTTAAACTTTGTAATAAAATTGCACCTTGAATTTCTTGAATTAGTTTTACTGCTGTCCCTGTCCATAGATTCAATAATGCTAGGTCAGAAGGGACCTCAACAGATCATCGAGTCCTACCCCCTGCCCTGGGCAGAAGTCTGACCCCCTGCCTAGGCAGGAAAAAGTGCTCGGGTCAGATGACCCCAGCCAGATGCCTATCCAGCCTTCTCTTAAAGACCCCCAAGGTAAGGGAGAGCACCACCTCCATTGGAAGCCCATTCCAGATTTTGGCCACCCTTACCATGAAGAAGTTTTTCCTGATGTCTAGCTTAAATCTGCTCTCTGTCAGTTTGTGATCATTGTTCCTTCTTATCCCAAGAGGCAGCCTGGTGAACAGAGCATCTCCAATCCCTTGCTGCATCCCCCTAATGAATTTGCAGGGGACCACAAGATCACCTCTTAGCCTTCTCTTTCAGAAGCTGAAGAGGTCCAGGTCCCTCAGTCTCTCCTCATGCTCTGTTTTAGTCCTTAACTTTCCACAAACTTCAAGGTAATTGGTTGGAATATGTTCCCAAGCATGAACACTAAAAAAGTTTCTAATAATTTGGAGTAAAAACACAGCAAACAAAAAAGGAGAGTGAGACTGAATTATTCCCCAGAAATAAACAATGTCTTGATACCTGTATTCAGGCTTTGTTTGGGCCCACTGTGGCTTTGTCGGGTCTCTGAGAGAGTCCTTCAAAGCCAGCCCAGGCTCCCTCCCACTAGCAAAACCTGGCCTTTCAGTTCCTCACACTCTCTGGTTCTCTGTGGCCCTGACTCAAGGAGCTAGCATCCGGTTCTGCCCCAAGAGGAGTTTCTGTCTTGATGGGGAGACCCAGCCTAGCCCAAAGCTTCAAGCAGAACACAGACAACTCAGCTTCAATAAAGACATTTACTGGGGCAAAGGCTACTTAGCCAGATTTTCTCTGCTCCCTTCCAGGGTGAAGCAGTTCCTTTATCCCCAGTCCAGCCCATATAGCTCAGAGTACATCCAGATCACTCTGTTGTTCTGTTCCTAGCAGGCACATCTACATGAGATGCTATGTCACCATAGCAACATAATTTGTCACTACGGTGACGTAGCATCAGTGGGTATGAACCATGATGCCGACACTGCTGTGCAGAAGGGTCGGAAATGACCCATGTGCTGCTGGGACTGCGCAGTAACGGCTGTTACAGTGCAGTCATTTAGTCATTTAAAGCACTTGCTTTTACCAGTACTAAATGACTCTGCGGTAATAACTGTATAGTCAGGGGCACATGTAGATGCACCCAGTATCTCCAGCTCTCCTCCTGGTTTCCAGTGGAGCTCCCTCTCCATTGTTATGTTCATCTTATTCAACTTTCCCCTTAGAGCCCTTAGCCTTTAGACTCTTATTCTAATTCTATTTCCAATCCCAGTCCCAAGTACAGAAGAGGAACTTGGGCAGGGCTGAGAAATAATATAAACACCTCTGCAGCTTGCTAAAAGCCAACGTGAGTTGGGGAAAAGAAGGAACTGGTTGCTGGTGATGAAAACAATATGGCATGTTTATTAGCAGTAATAGCCTTTGAGCTATGTTCTACGTTTGTCTCAGAAAGAAGTCAGGCTTCAAGAGGGAAGAGACTTGAGGGTGGAGAGATGGGATAGCCAATGGTTACCCACAGACCATGATTCTGCTGATTCACCAGCCAAATTCTTCACATGTACTGGGCTCAGCTGCCTAAGAGGCTGCTGCAGAACTGAGGCTGCAGTAGCAAATGCAGACTGGCTTTTCTCACATCACTGCACATTTGGCCCTGTGGATCTTGATTTTCTTAAGCAGGAATATATTGATAATAAAAATATCCATTTGGCTCTGGGAAACTAAATCAAGGTTTAGAACCATTCATTAGGTCATTTTACAGCTGCCTGTTCAACATATTTATTGTCAACCAAACAACAGACCACATTTCATCTGTAATCTATTAGACATGCCCTAAAGCAACAATGATACGGCAACTGTAAAAAACCTATTAGAGCTTGACTTGGAAGAAAGGATTTTTCATGCCAAACATGGTTCATAAATTTTGGAAGTTTGTGACTCCAACCTGAAAAATGCCAATCACTTTTTGAGAAATATTGAGCACAAAAACAGAGGAGAGTTAATGTGTTCAGTGGCCCAGAAGTATTCAAGATCTGAGTTGGTTGAGCCTTTAATTAGATGCATGCATGGAAATATACTGATTTCATCACTACTTTTGACCCCCGTAGTTATAGACTATGATGTACCAAGGATTCAAAGGTAAAGGCTCAGAGGGACCTAATAGCTAATAGTCTAGAGTGGCTAATGCATACCAGACTTTGTGGTTAACTGTACACAAAGGAGTGATATGGTTAGTATTACATCCAACTACCTTTAATTCCCCAGCCCAAATGACTGGATACCCAGTCATAGCTTTGGAATGAAATCAGAACAGGGCTTGAACTCATGCCTCTAGAGCCAATAGCAACATACCTTGACCACTTTGCTATCACACCCCATACTAATAAATAAAAGCTCAAAGTTTCTAGTCTATATGCTTCCTCACTTCAGGATTAAACTATTACAAAAGGTCCTTTTTTCTAAGCTGGACGTAAGTATTGGGCATTGAAAACTGAGGTGTAATGTTGGCTGCCTTCTCAGGGTGCACGATGGATAATGCTAAATAGTCTACAACTCAATAATGCTGAACTGTCCTTTGGACCTCATGGCCAATGGTCATGAAGACAAATGAATATCAACAGAACTTTGCAGAGGTTTTAGACCTGTAATATCAGGACCTCGCTATGCATCTGTCAACTCAATATTGATGGGATAAGCAGAGCCAGAAGTAAATGTTTGTCCAAAATTTTGACAAAATGTCATTGATGACCTTGCCCTTCAAGAAACTCATACTGCCAATGATCATCAGCTACAAAATTGAGGTGAAATCTCTGGATTCAGGCTGGCAATAGGGGGGGAAATCTCTGGATTCAGGCTGGCAGAATCTATTAATCATTACACCTATGGTGAGGCAATTTAAAAATAGCACTGACAGCTATTGTATCAACAAGTCATATGAACAAGCTGCACTGAAAACATTTACATAGTTTGTCCACATTTCTGACTTGACAATAATTAATGTGTACAAACCACCTGCCGTTGTATGGCCAACTCCTGTCTTACCTCCTTTACCTCACCCAAGCATCATCATAGATGACTTTAACAGTCAACATAGTCTATGGGGATATCACCACAATGACCAAAATTGGATTAAACTTCTGGACTGGATGAAGGGAGAAGACCTTGTATTAGTCCATGATGCAAAAGTTAGCACTACTTTCTACTCAGCCTGCTGGCAACAAGACTATACACCTGATTTGTGTTTCACAGTGCAGAACTACCAACAACACAACCCTCGTATACACCAGAAGGTTCTTTACAACTTTTCACATGGTCAGCATAGGCCGATTTTATATTCAGTTGAAATTCAAATTCCAATCAAATCAATTCCAAAGCCCAGATGGAACTTTAATAAAGCTGACTGGATCTCCTTTGCTAAACAAACTGACTTTAATATAAGATGGATAAAACCCACAAGCGAAAATTATGTGAGATTTGTGGGAGTAATAAAAAGAGCAGCTGAGAGATGTATCCCAAGAGGCTTTAGAAAAAAATACATTCCAGGGTGAAATAAATACTGCCATCATCTTAATAAGAAATTTAAAGAAAATGGCAATTCTACAACTGCCACTGAGATCTTACAATCTCTGGACAAGGCTCAAAGAGAAAAATTAATACACACAACAGAAAATCTTAATGTCACCCATTCAAGTAGGAAGGCCTGGGTTGTATTACATCAATCAGGCTCAAGCACTGAAGTTTCAACACCCAAAATCCATATTAGATTGAAAGCAATAGCCAATCATATCATTTCTCCATCTAAGGCTCTAACTGACAAGCTTTTTACAAGACAAAGTGAAAAGCAAAGAAACACTACAGTGCATCATCCTCTTCCTTCTCCCAGCTGTTTACTGTACATGAGATGCAAAAGGCCCATAAAGGAAGGTGAAGCTGCAGGCATGGATGAGATATTCCCAGAATTCTTAAAATTCTGTGGCCCCAAAACAATTCAATGGCTAGTGAAGTTTTTGTTCGTTTGTTTGTTTGTTTGTTTGTTTTTGGGGGGTAGGGGTTTAACCAATGTTTTGAAAACTGGAAGATTACCAGCTTTATTTAAGAGGACAAAAATAATAGCAATAGGAAAACCTGGTAAGGATCCCAATAAAGCTGAGAACTATCACCCACTAGCTTTATTAAGTGTAATTTACAAATTAGAAAGAGTGATAAATAATAGAATTTTTCTAGATTATAAATTAACATAGTCCCCCTGAGCAAGCAGGGTTAGCACCAAACAGAGGAAGCTGCAATCAGATCATGGCCCTAAGTACAAAGACAGAAAATGGCTTTGAAAAGTCACTAAAAACTATAGCTAGCTTCCTTAATCTGTTGGCTGCATATGATACAGTCTGGAGACAAGAACTCATCTTAAAGTTTTTGGACATCACCTTGTCTTAAAATTGCTAATTTATTAGACAACATGCTTAGCAATAGATGGTTCCAGATTTTTTCTGATAGCCTTAAGAGTAGACCACATAAATTGAACAATAGACTCCCACAGGGATCAGTCCTTGTGCCTCTACTGTTTAATCTTTATACTCATGGCCTCCCAGGAAGCTCTTCAAGAAAATTCATATATGCCGATTAGGGGTACGCTAACAAAGATTTACTTGGCTGATACTGATAGTCAATTATTAACTAGCCATATCAGCTGATATCAATCCAATAGCTGATTTACAGAAATGCAGCCCAGCAATATGGAAAGCATCACCTTGCCAGTAAGTCTGTGGTGGGGAAAGGCATGGGGGATGGAAAGGAGGGGGGCAGATTGAGGCCTCCATGGTGAGGGAGCGGGGCTGGGGCTGGACAGGGGCAGGTGCTGCCCAGCCAGGGTGGTGAATGTGACCCTGGGGTGGGGAGTGGGACAGAGCAATGGGTGGCTCATCCAGGGGGTGCAGGGAGGGTGGGAGGCTCCCTGCCACTGTATGCACCCCCAGGGGAGGCATGGGGAGCATGTGCCCCCCCCCCAGATTTATGTGCAGGGTGAGGGCAGGCTGCCCGCTGCAGGCTCAGAGCCAGGGGCTATGCCAACCTCTTCCCAGCAGGGGCAGGGCAGGCTCAGCTATGCAGGGTGAGTAGTGGTGGTGGCAGTGATGGGAAGGGTGTCTCTGTGGGGACTATGGGGAATTTTGTGGTGGCTTTAGTCCTCCAAGTCCCCTCCAGTGCCACCCCTGCTTGGAGCACTCTGGTCTGCTGCCTTTTCCTCACGAGCCACACCACACAAGGGAAAGGCAGCAGACCAGAGTGCGCCAAGCAGGGGTAGCACTAAGGGGGAGTTTGGGGGGCTAGAGCAACCCCAAAATTCCCCATAGCCCCCACATAGACACCCCTCCCAGTGTTTCTACCACCACCACTCACCCCGTGCAGCTGAGCCCACACCGCTTCTACCAGGAAGAGGCTGG
>NW_005842410.1:775129-782384 GCF_000455745.1 Alligator sinensis | reverse complement strand
TTCCCCCTCGGTGGCTACTGGATGGCATCTGTCAGCCCCAGGGGTCGCCCATGTGTACGTGCAGGTTTGGGAGTCTGTTGATGAATTTTGAATAGGGCTCTGGGAGCAGTCAAACTGGAGATATTCAGCCCAAAAGTTGGTCCCCGGAGTTGATTAACTCAGACCAGGGCTTCTAGCCCTTGAACAGTGAGGTTTAGAGATTTCCCGGTTGCTACATTGTCTCCTATTGTCTTCCCTTGGTTGCTCTGCAGTTTTCCTAGGTGATGATTGCTGCCTGCTACTGTGTTACACATTCAATCACTGATTCACTCGCTCTTTCAGGGGCCCGCCTGATACAGGGAAGTGGCAGTTTGATTCCTGCCCTTGTTAACATTGTTACAATGTATAACTTACTTCTGAAACTAAACACATTTAGTTGAAAGGTGAAGAGTATAAAATATAAGCTACAAAAGTAATGCCATGGCACACAAATAGATAAAAATACCAAAATACAAGGGGAGATACAAAATGCACACACACAAACTTTAAAACACAATTCCTTATCTTATACTGAAAGGAAGAGGAAGGAAGAAAAGGTAGAAGAAGAGAAACATATCCACAGAGGGGAGAGCAAATGCAGGCAAGAGGAAAAGGGGGCTTTCTGCTACAGTGGGGGCCTTGATCTGTCCCAGTATGCCACTTCCCCCCCACAGACTTACTGGCCAGATGCTGCTCTCTATGCTGTGGGGCTACATTCCTGGTCATGTGCATGCTGCAGCTGTGCACATGCATGCAGCATTTATTGGTGACATTATCAACTACACTTGCCAAAAAAAAGCCAATATCCGATAATGTTAATTTTTCTTTTATTGAGGCCAATCCAATATGCCACTGATATATTGGTGCACCTCTAATGCTGATGACATAGCCCTGGTTATGCAACAAGTTTGTTTATCCAGAACAGAAATAATACTCACATGTGATCTGACTACTTTAGATACCTACTTTAAACAATGGTATCTGCACCCAAACCCTGGGAAAACAGAAGTGGCTTCATTTAACTTGAACAATAAACAAGCTAATTATCAACCCATTTTTGTTTTCAGAAACCAGCTCCTACATTATAATAATATTATTTCTAAATATGTAGGAATCACCTTAGATAGAACACTGTTCTATAAAAATCACTTAACTATGACACAAGCTAAAACAAGATGCTGTGACAGAATCTTAAAAATCCAAATAATTTGCTTCAGAAACTCACTGGGACTTTTGGGGACCTGATGCTGATGCACTAAGAACAACAGTTTTACTGTTGGTCTACTCTTCGGCAGAATACCGTGCCCCAGTCTGGTTAAGCAGCGTTTATACCTATAAAGTTGACATACAACAGCCAAGTAATTCCAATCGTTACCAGAACAATCTGATCCACTCCTCTTCAATGGTTCCCTATTCTTAGTAACATATCATCCACCATTAAGAAGAAAAAATGCCTTAACTAAATTATGGACTAAAATAAAAAATAACCCACAGCTGCTTATACACGAATATCTGTAATTAAGCCTGCCACATCCAAGATTAAAATCTAGACATCCCACTTGGAGAACAACAATTCAACTTGAGCAAAACTCATTTAGCATCCAAGATGCCTGGACACAAGAGTGGCTCAATTCACCCCTTAATATAGACATTATTATTACAAATCCCATCATTAGACCATCTGGCTTTGATCTCCCTAGACATCTGTGGTCTTCTCTATACTGAATAAGGACAGGAGACTGCAGATGTAGATTCCTGTTACATCAATGGGACTGGATTAGCTCACCAAACTGTGGTTGTGGTGACCCTTTTCAGACTTTGAACCACATCACCTCTAAATGCCCTCTCTGTGCATTTAATGGAACTCTATTGGATTTGACAATACTACACCTGAGGTAATGAGCTGCCTGCAACATTCAGACATACAATTGTGAATATGTTTTTCCGTGCTTTCTGATCATTGTATCGTATGTTAAAAGAAAAAATGAAAACTGGAAAAGAGAAGCAATGTTGAAATGGAATTATAGTAAAAATGCTTGAAAAATACACACTTAATAATTGTGTATGCAGCAAGCAGTCACTGTCATCACAGGCATATTTAATGCGTGCATTTCTGCCTGCCAACTGATCTGGAGCATCATTGCCAGGTTTCAAGGAAACCATACAAGTTTTTTAATAGTACAATAATGCATCCAATAACTCATTTTTTTCCATAATAAAGCATGCTTTGCCATTCTATGCACAAATATTAATATAGCATGCAGCTAGCAAAAACTCCAACAAAAGGAAAGAACAAGTAGCAGCCTATAATCCTGACATTTCTATTTTCCAGTATATGCCTTATTTTTCATGACCTACTTAGGGACTTATTACATAGTAATTTTGGGCAGCTCCTGGAGCTCTTAATAACTGCATTATCCACATATTAACACCTGAAACTAGTTTGAAGCACTCATTAGGTGATTCAAAGTTGTGCCATTTCACAGCATGATAATCTCTGATGCGTGTTACCTGGCTCATGTTAGACTAAGGTGTAGCCACTCTAGGCTAAACCTTAGTATAAACACCCCACCTGCCTCCCTCCCCCGCTGATCTGGATTGGGCCCACTGCCTCTGCCCACCCTGTCCAGAACCCAAGATCCCTGCTCACTGCCCCTCCCCTCCACCTCCCCCACTTACAAGTGGCTACCCACACTGTCTGTCCCAGGGGAGCAGGCAGGGAAGGGTTAACCTGCCTGCCTGCCACTGCCGCTATTGCTCTGGACCAGATTCATGCCAGAGAATAGTCCAGCAATGGTGGTGATGGAGGGGAGAGGGAAGGGGACAGGGCAGGCAGCCAGGTTAACCCTTCTCTGCCTGTTTCCCTGGGGCAGACAGTGCAGGCAGTCACATGTAAGCAGCTGCAGGGGGAACCCCAAGGGACAGGGGGAGCCCTAGGGGCAGGGGGAACTAAGGGAGCTCTAAGGGGCAGGAGGGAAGCCTGGAATGGAGTTGTGGGGGAGGGGGATATTCTTATATTTCAGTCCTCCAGGCCCCTTCTGACCTGAAGTGTGACTAGGGTGGCCATCCTAGAGGACAGTCTGGTTGTCCTCTGTCCTCTATTGATATGAAACCGGGCACCTTTATGGCCTCTGTTTATCTTGAAAAGAAAAATAGAGGACATAAAGGCATTGGGTTTCATATCAATAGAGGACAGAGTAGCAGAACTTGAATGTCCTCTATGATGGCCACCCTAGGTGTGACTGCTCCAAACTTAAGATTGCACTAACTCTGATCAACATTCATGCAGCTCACAGAGTACCATGTAACAAGGACTTTACCATGCTTGGACTGTGTGCCGAGTGTGCCATAAGTAAGAATAGAGAAAGTGTGCAAAGATCACCCAAGTCTACCAAGGATGCATGTGATCTAGGTATTTGTATCCATGTGTATAGATATCTAAGTACCTATGCACGTGGATATTATATGAACACTGCCTTGTTGCGAGGCAGTTTTTCTTGCTTGCTGGCTGTGTCTACATGAGACATTGACTGCAAAGTAGCCTAATACTACTGTGCAGCAGTGTTGCTTCTCGGTTTTGCCATATGATGCAACTGCACAGTAGCATCATGTGGCAAAAACCGTGAAGTAACACTGCTGCACAGTAGTATTAGGCTATTGTGCAGTAACATCACTAAAAAGGCATTTATCAGCACTATTGCATAGTAACTTGGGTTACTGCATGTTATGCACAAGTACTAAATGATTGTGCAGTCAATATTATAGTACAGATTTACTGTAAGAGACTTTAAACTGAAAATTCCACAGGGATAAGTAAGCACATTGATCCCAATGGATTTGTGCACAAATAATCAGGAAAGGAATTGATTCTGGAGTTTAGATATACTGGTTAATAGGGCTGTGCAAAACAGCTTGTTTCATTTCCATTTTGGATTCGGCCATTTCGGAGGGACAGTGATGTCTTTTGGTGTTTTGGATAACTGTTCTGTTTCAATTTGGCCAAATCCGTTTTGGAGTTTTGATGCTGTTTTGGCACTGATTGAGAGATTCAGATCAGCCGGGGTGAGACAGGCACAGCTGGGATCACCCCCTCCCCCCCAAGCTTGGCACCCATGCAGAAGCTGTCTCATCACACAGGCTCAGCAGGGCTCTGCACGCTGTCTGGGAGCTGGAGCAGCTCTACCAGTCAGCTGAAGGTCAGCACCACTCAGCCCCAGTGGTCCCAGCTCCCAGACAGTGCACAGTGCCCTGCTGAGCCAAGTTGCACCCGAGCCATGGGATAGTTGCTGCATGGGTGCCAGGTAGGGCGGCAATCCCTGCTGCCCCCCACTGCCCCATTCTGCATGGGGGAGGCTCTGCCATGAGCCCCCAGAGGTCCCGATCACTGCTGCTGCAGCCGATGAGTGAGGGGCTTTTTTTAAGTACTCAGAGGCTGGGGCCAGGTGGGGGATGGGGCTGGGCATGGCAGCCATGGGGGCTTCTCCTGTGGCTCCTCCAACTGTGCCTGCCTCTACCCTGGTGGTGGAGCCACAGGAGAAGCTCCCATGGCTGCCCCCTTCCCCCCCTGGCCCTAGCCTCCTAGCACTTTAAAGGAGGGCTGCGGGGCTGTGCTGGACTCTTCCCAGGGGGCCAGGCCTCCAGATCTGCGCACATGATGACAGCAGGCTGCCATCCCCCCAGAGCACTAGGATTGGAAGGGACCTCAGGGACAGATCACAGTCACTGGCCAGCTACAGATGTCAATATCAAGGCAGTCCTCCCCCCTCTTCCCCCTCCCTCTTCTGAGTTTCTGTTTCCCTGCAAGCCCACCTCCAAAATATTCTGAAACATCCAAAACACTTTGGATGGTTTTGTTTAGTTTTGGAGACTTCCGTTTCATTTCAGATTCGGTGTTTCGGGTGCTGAAACACCTTCAAAATGAAATGGCTACCAAAATTTTGTGCAGCCCTACTGGTTAACTAACTAGTTTAGATAAACTAGATATATAGTTAGATATAGTTTAAAGAGAGAGACTTTATAGAGTATAGTTTAGATATACTAGTTAACTAACTTCCCTCATTCCAGGTTCTTTGCACTGAACCCTTTCCTGAAGATAGGTGCCCATGCTCTTTCTTTCAAAAATGGAGATGTCAGTACTTTCTCTCAAATGAGAGCTGCTGGAGTCTCCCTTCTGCCCAGCAGCTTGGTGGTTAGAGCACCTACTCAGAATGTGTCACCTACTGCATTCATTTCCAAGTATTCATACTGTTCAGTTTCCACCTCTGACTAAGGAGGTCCTAGTTAATTTTTGAAGTAGTAGAGCTACATATCATGTTCATTTTCACAAGAAAAGGAAAGTCTATCTGAGCATAACAGCTCATCAGGCTGGGATGATTAGGTCAGCAGTTTTCATAGCCAACAGCACACAAGGAAATGATATGTCCAGCACCACATCTGGCCATCGTTTATACCTAAATCTGAATGACCAGGTACAACAACACATGGGGGAACACAGCCCTTGGCATGAAGCCATAACAGGGCTTTAACTCTAGCTTCCAGAATCATAGCAATACAGTTTAACCACTCTGTCTTCACCCTGCTTCAGAACAGCCATGTAAAATCTCTGTTTTCAATGTGTTCTTCCCTCTCAGATGAAAGGTAGAATATAGCTAAATCAGGGTTTACTCTGAATTTAATAAGGAAATCTAATTAATGAATACAAAACTTAGGGACCATCTTTGAAGTTGCTGTTGTCTGGAAGGTAGCTTCAATTGTGCAATTAGCCCAGGTTACAAGTAGTAATGGTACATAAGGATGAGCTGCTGTCATGTCTTTCTCCAGTGTTCTAGTAACTGTCAGATTTTTTCCCCTTCACCATTTGCCTCATAGAGCTTTTTTAACATTTTTCCTTGTTTTTCCTTTAATAACCATATTTAGGGATAAATCCTGTCTTCAGTTGCATATACAGAACTTGCACAGCGTCTGATGAAAATTGACTGCATATTTGAGGACAGTGGATACTGCTAGGAAATTTCTTTGGTTCACTTGATGTTCAGAATTTGAGTAGCTCCCTTATATGGTCACAAAGGGAAAATGTCTGTTCTCCTTATCTTAAATCCACAGAGTCACTCAGTTCACCAAATGTCAATGAACAAATAACATGCTACCAGTTAGGGCATCCACCATGCTTTATGACAAACCACTTAGAAAAAAATACATTAATAGATATAGTGCTATCAGGACACAGTAGTGGTTTGGGTGTGTGAGGTATGGACATTTTTTTTGTTGGGTCACTGAGCTAACTCAGCTGATTCTTTCTGAACTAACAATATGGTACTCCCTTGTGTGTTATTCCTTAATTCTACAGAAAGTAGAGGAAGTATTGTTCAAGGGTTAGAGGAGGGTCCTGGGCACTGGAATACATGGCTCAGTGATTGCAGTAATATTGAAGGAATTAATCCCCTTATAGGAAGTATGAGGAAGAATGGGCCAACGGTTAGGGCATTAACCTAACACTTAAGAGTAGTACCTCTAGTCCAATCTGCTGGCATCAGCTTGAGGATCTGGTCATTTTTCTCACTTTGCAGAAGTAGGAGCTGCTGCCAACGCAAGCACTAGGACTGAAGGTTAGAGACTCACTCATCATGATTAATGAAATACAGCTCTAGTACTTGAGTGTGATAGGAGGTGTCATTCATACACACCCCCTCCCCCTGCCGGGCTGACTTTAACCACAGAACAGCCCCTAAACCAACCTCCACAGCCTACTCAAGAGGCTAGCATTTTCAATCTAGACCTTGCCCCTAGTGTGTACAAAATTCAAACCATTCAGCATCAATTTGAATTACACCAATACTGTCCGAAACTTGCACTCCAGCAGCTCTGTCTAATTTCAGACAAACTACACTTGTCCTGGTATACTCAAGCTATCATTGAGCACATCTACACATGCATTAATGCACCATAATTACAGCACATTAAGTTTAGTACCTGTAATAACAGGTACTAACTTGATGCGCCATAATCGGTGCTACTGCACAGCAGTGCCAATGCATGGTTTTTACATGACACTAATATACAGTAGATTAATTCTGCATTAGCACGGCTTTCACTGTGACACGCTAATGTGCGGTAGAATTAGTCTACTGTAGATATGCTGTAGATGGTTCTTCTGCTAGACCTAGATGGTCATGCCCCAAAAACCTGGTGAGATGCACCTCACCTCACTTCAGGTTCTCACTACTGAGCCCTCTCTTGG
>NW_005842410.1:771988-775119 GCF_000455745.1 Alligator sinensis | reverse complement strand
TCTCTTTCTTTCAAGAATGGAGATATCCATCATTTCTCTCAAATGATAGCTGCTGGAGTCCCACCAATAGCTTGGTGATTAGAGCACTTACTCAGAACTTGTCACTTACTGTATTCACGTAGGAGAATTCATCCTCTTCCATTTCTACCCCTGCCTAAGAAGGAACACTTTTAGCCTCCCAGGATAGTGTTTTACTCACCATCCCGTTGGCTATGCTGAGGTGAGAAGCACTCTCATTCTTTCCTGTTGATTCTGATCTGTGCTAAATAGAATAATTCAGTATTTACTGATCCAGAAAGAGAGTGAGAATGTATGAATGAGCATTACTTTCTAGGCTGATGGGCCAGACATGCATATAGAGAAAAACGCAAATACAGTCATTAATCGCTGGAACAGGGACTGCAATCCTAGTCTCTCTTCCTTGCCTTCCCTCCCCTCCACCCACCCTGAATGCTTTCACCATTACCGTATTTATTTATAGCCCAAACCCGTAGGCATGCTGTGAGAATACCTACTAAGTAGGACCTCTCAAGTAAATTAGACAGGGGAACATCTAATTTGTGGATCTTTACAGGGCCTATATATGATGTCAGAGGAATAAAAGATGAGGTGGTTATGCGCATGCCCAGAAGCAGAATGTCAAGCAGCTGGGGAACTTACTTCAAAATTTGACAGTAATCCACAGAGTTTGGGCACCAGAGTTAGGCAGCAGTTTAGCAGGAGTTTAGAGGATCAGTTGTAGATGTAGGCACCTACAATGGGAGTTAGGCAGGTTTTCAGCGCCTAAGTCTACTTGGGGATATAGCCCTTACCCTTTCTATCTCTCATCTGTACAATGGGCATGATAGTGTTTCTCTGTCTCACAAAGGCACTGTGAGGTTAAATACATTAAAGGTCATGAGGTATTCATATACTATGGTAACAGAAGTGATATTAAGAACAGAAAATAGAAAATAGCAGGTGCAAAGTAAAGCAACACAATTCAGTAAAGGGTTCTAAATTACAGGTACAAAAAGCCATATAATTTCCAACTGTTAACTTAGCATGATACAGTAGAATCCATACTGCTGCATATCACTTGACCTAGAAGTTGTACTGAAACATTTCTTTTTTCACTCACAAGAAACACCCTTTAATAAATATAATACATTGCTGGGAATGCGAATTCACATTAAAATCACCCTGTTGTAAAAGCAGCCTACCCAAAGTGATGAGCTATCTGTAGTTAACCTTTTCCTAACCTTTGCTGTTATACAGCACATGCAGATTACTGCATTAATGTACAAGATATTCAGTAAAATTCAGGCTTATCGTGCAAGACTGGAGAGCTGCATTATATTAGATACTAAACATAAAACAGTTCAGGCTTTCAGTCCCAAAGAACCTAGGAAGAAGAATCATCTTTAAAACTTACCTTATTAATTTGTCATTTGAAAATTGAGTTGCATTCCCAGTGCACATCCTCACATGCAAGTGCATGGGCTTGCAGTGGAAAAAAAAGTTGTGGCACAAATTTGTGCCAGTACTTTTTGCCATTGTGCATGCACTTGCACATGAGCTTTGGTGCAGGGCAAAGTGCCCTGCTTTAGGGAAACTGCCATTTCCCCGCTCCTTCCATCTCCTGGCATGCTGGAGGAGCCAGAGAGGATCTAGAGGAGGGGAGACACTCTGGCCAGAAGTCAGAACATCTCCCAGGAGGACTGAGCCTCCACGTCTGCTGGTGCACACTCCAATGGTATATGCTGCTTTTTTGCAGCAGCAGTTTGTTGTTTTTTTTGCTACCAGGATTTCCTGGTAGCAACTTTTGCCCCTGAGCTGCAAATTTCCAGTGTGGGGCACATCTTAATGTGCCAGGCATGCAGTTTATAGCAGTACAAAAAGGTGTGCAGTGCCACAAACCACACATGGCTGCATGTCTGGATCTGGCCCCCATTTCCAGAAAAAGTGATATTAAATTGCCTGTCAGGCCTGACTCTTACTGGCTAGAAACTATGATTCCTGTTTCATGGGAAATTTTAAAAATTGGAAAGAAGAGAAGAGAAGAACAGCTCATTTACACATGCCTATTAATGCACAGCAATAAGCTCTGGAGTGCAAGGTGCACATCTGCACGTGTCCAGGATCGCAGCATGCTGAGCCAAGGCAGAGCAGCTCCAGATGGTAAGTGGCCCCTGTGGTCAGCTTGCCAGCCTGGGGCTGCTCCCCAGGGCTCAACGTGCTGGAGAGGGGTGGGCTAGGGCACAAGGGTGCTCCAGTCTAAGGCTAGCCAGCAGGCAGCCCCCACACTGAAGCACCCACATGCTCTGGCCAGCCCCTGCAGTGTCTACACATGTGCTGCTGCAGAGTTTTTTACTCCACAGCAGGAGAATACTTGTATTTACAAGTAATACTTTGCTGTGGAGTAAATTAGTTTACTCCAGCCTAGTAGGCGTGCACATGTAGACACCAAGATGTTTACTGCGCACCTAACTATTCTTCTGAGCAGTAAATATTTTGTGTAGACGTGCCCAAGAAAGAGCTTTTGTTCCAAACTGGCATGGCATTTCAGAATTTCCTGTGGACTGGAAATTCCAAAAATGTCATTCAAAAAACGTCAACATGTTCTGTGTTTTGGCTTTTGCCAAGCGTTTTCAAACCTCCCAATGCTTAAGGAGCCAGGGCAGCTTGCCAGACAGGAAGGTGGACTGGGAGCTCTGGGATGCCTTGTTTTGAGTGTAGTCCACATGGGCCATTTGTAGACGACACTTTAAAGAGGGTTTAAAGCGGATTAAATGCCTTTGGCACCACTTTAATGGCATTGCTGTTTGCACATTCGGCGGCGTATTGTGCATTAATTCCAGCCGCTGTAGCACATTCGGCCATGTAATATGCCTTAAATGACTTAAATGACTTTGGGGTGCTGCAAAGTAAAACACCTCCAAGGAGTTTTAGTTTCCTACCCTACAGCCATAGAGGGAAACACTGGGCTCCGTGTGGCTCAGGGACTGTGCAGGCAGCCCAGCAGCAGCCAGAAAAGGCATACTCCACAGAAGGAAAAATTTTAAAAAAGCAACAAGCCTGATCTCCCCCTCCCTTCCCTCTCCCCCTCCCCGGAGCCTGCTTGCCCCCTATGCAGGGGCCCCGGGGCTCCC
>NW_005842410.1:760306-771918 GCF_000455745.1 Alligator sinensis | reverse complement strand
CTCCGCGGCCCACCAGCGGCTCGCTCTCCCTTCCCTGCCGCTGAAGAGGCAGGTAAGGATTGGGCTTCAACAAGGTGCACACAACACAGGGGTTTACTTCACCCTAAATTAAAGCTGTGTTTTTAGAAAACTACTGCTTCAATTTAGGGAGAATTAAACCCCCGTGTCATCTACAAATGGCCATAGTGAGCTGCCTCAAAGCTGGGAGTATGGAAACAAGCAGAGCTCTGCAGATAACACTTAAATATTCTTGTAGAGTGCTTAGACTTTGTCAAACTGGCATTTTCTAGTGGATAAAAAAATACAGAAACTTTCCTGCCAACTGTACCTTTAATTTTGTTGTCAAAACTGTGAGATGTAAATATATTAAATCTGCATTTGTGAAGCTAAAGTTATTTTCTGCTGAATCTGCTACTGCCAATGCAGGTATAGTTTTACCTTATATTTACTATATATTCTGTGCCTATCAGCCTGGAAACCCTTTTTCCTACACTGCGGCTGGTGTCAAAGCCCTGAGACAAACGTAACAAAACCAATTCACAGTTTCTGATATACCAAGAAGCAAAACAAATCTCTGATTTTTGTCTGGTTAGCTAACAAAAGGTCTCCAGAGATGGACATTAGTATAAAAAATAAACACCAGTCTCCTTGAGCACAAATATTCATCCTTAAAATCTTATTCAAAACACACGTGTAACAGTGATAACAGTTTACTATAATCTAATAAGTACCGATAGCAATGTTATGGGCCCTTAGCAGCATTATGGATCCTGCAAAATAGTTATAAATCCCAGCACAGCATCTGAGTTGCTCACAAAAACTCATGAATTTGTCTTTGCAATATACCATGAAGTATTATGGAAGTGTTATCAATATTTTACTGATGGACCCAGAAGTATACCAAGTGAAGCACAGCAAGTTTGTACCAAGTCTCAAATCTACATTTATGAGGATTTTGGGGCAGGGATGGTCATTTTGTTCTCTGTTTGTACAGCTTCTAGTACTATGGGGTCCTAATCCATGTTTGGGATTCCTAGGTGCTCTGATAATACAAATAAATAAGGCGAGGAATATTAATTACCTAGGTTTCCTGAGTTTAATTCAATTCTTTAACCGCTGTTCCATCCCTACCTCCTTACTAGCCTTTCTTCTTATTCTCACTGGACTAATAATAAATTACTGTTAAAATCACCAGGAAGGTGGTAGGATCTAATGGCTATGTAGGTGGTGAACAGAAAATACTGCCCAATATGCAAACCTTACTCGTTTTACTAAACCTTGTCCTTCCACCTCCCTTTCCTTTCCCATCTCTCTGCTTCATCCTTTATCCCACAGTTTCATCTTATTGCAGTTCTAACTTCAAAACATCTATCCCACTGGGATCTTGATTAGGGGTCTTTCTGCTACTGTAAAAAGATGACTCAGGAGTCAGGGAGTTGGTTTTACTCATTCTGCCCCTGACTTGGTTTGCAAGTAACTTCTGAATCTCAGCTTACCTGCTTGCAGAGTTATGCATCTGTTAGATCTCTACATAACATGTACCACACTGTAATCCCAAGCACCCAAAGCCATAAAGGTGAAATCCTGACATCAATAGAAGCGTTGTTATTGACTTATATGGAGCCAAGATTTCACTTTCAGTTACTAGTGCAAAACAACAAAACACAAAAAATGATACAGTTAAAGAAAAAACTAACTTTCTGCTCTAAGGAATGTTAAAGGGTTAAAGAGCAATCCCATAAAAAGGTATGAATATTTATCCCCTGCTGGAAACAATGCCACATACTTGAAAAGGTACTGTTTTTATTACTGCTACTTCAGCCATGAAATCAAAAACCAGGCTTCCTAAATGTTCTGGCACCCAGTCCAGGTCCTAGTGAAGAAAATGAGAGTTTTCCCACTGACTTTGATAGGTTATGGGACTGCTAATTTAACAAGCTACTTATCTTTTTGCCCCACTCAGAAAAACTTGGCTAACAGGTTGGTTAGTTTGAGCTACATCCTACAAGGACTTAGGCAGAATGCAAGTGCCTACATCCAAAATAGCAATCCCAAAATCCCCCACACATCTGTCACCTAACCCTGAAGGTGCCAAGTCTCCATAGGTGTTTTCACTCCTCCGGGGATCATTGAGCTGTTTCTCTGCATATGCCCAGAAGTGTTGCAGTCTGATGAGTAGCTCAGTGTCTTTCTCATGCTTAAGTTCAGTCAGGATGCAGGCATTAGGAGTTTCTTCTGTCTGGAGCCTGATCCTATAGGCAACTCCAGACCTAGGAAGAGACTTTTGGGATTACAGATTTACACACTGAAATCCTGCCTAAAAAGGCACACTTAAAGGTAACAAACAGGGCAAAACTTCCACTGAAATGAGTTGGAATTGAGGTGCCCAACCCCTTTGTGGGTCTCCCCTATCTTTTATTGGATCTCCTTCCCAAGTCCCAGAAAAGGACAGACTTCAGACCATCTCTTGTCCTCAGTGTTTCCTGTTGGCTAGTTTTAGATGGCTCTGTGCTCAGTGTGTTCACTGTTTTGAATCCCGTTCTTAGGCACCCCATTTTCTCCATGAATTGTGTTGGGAATCTGGTTGCCTCATTCATGTTCCTAGCTACTATTACCAGAAACTAGAGTTAGACAGTTAAGAGAGCAAAGTTAGCTAAGAAAAAGTGTCTCATTTTAGATACCCAAGTCCGTTATTGAATCTGTTTCTTGCTGAATTAACATCATGGAACAACTTCAACAAGGCCGTTCCCTCAGTCTAAAAACAAATATATGCTAAGCACTGAGGCCCCCATGATAAACTCTGAATTACTAAATTGATTTTCATTTTAAAGTGCAATCCATAATACTATGGCATTTCTTAATTAAATGAAGATTCCTAATACTTATATAACAGCTGTAGAAGTGCCAGGGCTATTAAGTGGGTGGTGTTTTTTTTGGTTTCTCTGGACAATATTCACCAAGAACTGCTTGCAATATAATTTATTAGTGGCAGATGCAACAGAATTGATTTAGGAAAATAAAAATCTTCATTTTCAGTTCTCATCTTCAGTGGATGATATCTGCTATCAGATGAGAGTATCATAAAAAATAAATTGCTGTTCATAAAAGTGCTGACAATGTTTATGACTAATTGATTTGAATGCAAAAGAAAGAGAAATTCTTTTGCTGCTATATTTTATATTTTGGGCCCTTTAAAAAAAAAAAAAAAACACATTTTTTTTGCTAAAATATATTAAGACAAATTAACTACGCATTCTTGTTACTTTTCTTATATATTTCAGAACAGTAAAATAGAGAAAATTGTCTTAGAGCCAGTTATTGCACGGCGCTCCAATAGAAACCATGGCACAAATGTATTAAAGAAGAAAAAGTCTGCAATTTTGTGTCAATTTCACTTGATCTAAATATGTAAATAAAACCTGAAAAAATTAAAGAAAAGCTGATTCTGAGGAGGGGCGAGAAGCCAGTTCTCAATACACTGCAATTACCGATATCATCTGTGCCTCAGTTTCCATTTCTGTAAGAAGGAAAATATTTTCCTGCCTCCTATGGGTGTTGTGATGATAAATCCATAAACATCTGGGAAGTGCTCAAATACTATGGTAATGGAGGCCTAAACCATGCCTCATAAACCTTACTGTAAACCATGCCTCATAAAACTTAGTGTAAATGCCTTAAAAGTTCTTTGTTGTAATCTAAGGACTTTATTTAATCACATGGATAACCAAGCTTGCATTAGCTCTAAATGTAAACTTAAGCCAAAGCATGAAAAACTCACTGAAAGCATATGTTGTGACCATTTGAAACTGCAGGTCTCTGGGGATTTTCAGGGAGGTCCAGTGCTTCCTGCATCTTTGTCAGCACCGTACCTAGACTCCTAGCAGACTGGGGAGAACATTTCGTATAGGGCCCCCCTTCACCAGCAATAATGATAATAATAATAATCATTATTTTCACCATTTTGGGCCCCCCTTTCTGTCTGGCCCTTGGGTGGCCGCCTGTTTTGCCCATGTCTGTGTCCAACCTTGGTCTTTGTTGCTCCATATAATTTCTTCTAGTGATAACCTTGCTCCATCAAGAGATGTGCTTCCATTGCTTTCTTACCTGTGATGTCCCCCAGTCTTTCTTGTTTGTCTGGAAGGGCACAAAGGCAAAGCAGATATAGTCAACCTTATCTTACATGTAGAAGTGTCTACAGATTGGCAGGGTATAATGCTCTAGAGAGCAGCTTTCCTCTAATCTTTCCTCAACTTGCCATGCCCCCTCTCTTCAAACTGTAGAAAGAAACCTGCTTCCTCTCTCTGGCAGCATTTAGCTTATTTGGAGGAATTTCTTCTATTTTCTGTGTCTCAGTAGAAATTTCACAAGATGTATGAAAAAGATTGCTGATTTTTTTTATTTATTTTTTTACAAACAGGAGGCCTCATTTGGTTTCACTGGAACATCACTGATAACACTGGGATTGTGACAGGAACATCCAGACATCAAATGGGCTTTTTTGTCTTATTTTCAAAAACAAAGGGCAAGCTTGTTATGCAGGGGAGTCAACTAAATAAGTTCCCCTCGCCCAAATATAGCATGACCTACTTGCACCAGGAACCTGGGTGCAAGCAAGGATCAGCAGATTTTATCAGGATACCCTCCCCCATAAGCTAGTGGGCAAAGCAGAAAGAGAAGTGAACAGAGTTTCACTAGAGGTGAGTTGGTACAAAGAGGAGGAAGTGAGCTTCAATCTATACAGGGCTTCAATAATTTACTCCCCGTAGTAGGGTTCCTTCTTGGAGCAACTCAGTTATTTGCTACTTCAAATGGTGTCACACTCCACCCCTAGAGAGCATTACAAATACTGATTGTGTCTACATGCGACATTTACTGTGAAGTTGACTAACTGCACAGTAAATGTCTCAGTGTCTATACATGCACCTCTATTAGGGCGCACAAAACTAATAAACTCCGCAGCAGGGTAGGACTTGTAAACACCAACCTGGCTATGCTTCAGGGCAGAGGCTGCCTGCTGGCTAGTTTATAATAAGCTCTGCATGTTAATGCCGCATGTTGCTTCATTAATGATTGCTGCATTAATAGTTGCTGCAATAATAATTGCTGCATGTTAATGACATGTGTAGACATGCCCACTGTGTAGCACTCGCTTTGCACAGCTTATGCATATACTTTCCTCCTTTAATGGAACTGATACATAGCCACAGTTTAAGGTTATTAAAAATAGAGAGAAAACTCAAAATAACATAGTTGGTCTTAATACATATGCTTCTGGCATGCATGCCAGCAGCATGTCTGACTTTACCAAAAGCTACCTACAAATGGAATAAAAGTGCCCTCTATACAGGGCACTGTGGGCATGTCTACATGTGTGCTTTAATGTGCAGTAGCCTATTTTACTGCATATTAAGGTAGTATGTAAAAAAACGTGCTAATTAGCTACTGCACATTAAGCATCATTACATTAGTGTGCGCTTGCACTAATGCGCATTAGCACAGCGTAATATGCATTTATTTAATACCTCAGGTTGGAAGTGCTAGATTTAATGCACATTAGTAAATGTGCATTAATGCACATGTAGACGCGTCCATTTATATGCAATACCAAGCGCCATAAAGCAGGGTTAAACAGCATCCTACTTCCCTGAACCAGAGATAATCAAGTGAGATTCTTCAGACAGCTTACTCAATAAAGTACAGTGGAGTCTGTTATTCAACTTAAGCAATATATCTTTTTTACATCATTTGACCTGCTTTGTGGAAGGGCTGAACAGTTGCTACTGAGTGAAATATTTGAGGAATTAATTGCATGAGCAACTATTCATAAGGTACTCTTTATATATTTCAATTGTATCTATTGAAAAAAAAAAAAAGGAACCTAAAGCCAGGTTCTTATAGCCTTACTCATACTGAGTAGCTCCATCAACCACAAGTAATCCCACAAGTAAAGTCAAGGGGGTTATTCACAAAATGAGATGTTAAATCAGTGGGAGTAAGGTTACTGGAGGTTGGTCTTCATTTTAATTTATAATCCAATACTTAAGTTTTGGATCAAATCCCAAATGGAAATCACCCACACACACAAAGGGATCAACTCTTATTTTAGATAATCTAAGAGCATGATACTGCTTGACCCAAAAACACATCTATGCATTCATTAATGGACTTTTGCTAATGCACATTAAATTTAGTACCTCCACTGTGAGATACCAGAAAAAGGTACATTAGCCTATTTTAATGTGCATTAGCAGAAAACACACTTGTTGTGATGCTTTAATGTGTATTAAAATAGCTAAGGCGCATTAAAGCACATGTGTAGATGTGCCTACAAACTAGAAGCTGATTCTGAAGTTCTTACTCAGGCAGTGCTCTCCGCTCTCTGCCATGAAGTGAGTGAAAATCTTTTCTGACTAAGGGCTGCAAGACTAGTTCCAGCTAGGTTTGTCTAATTTGATAGTTGTGGTGGTATTTCACTTCTCTGCAATTACTGTGTGGTTTAGGAATCTGCTTCTTAAAAGCATCATATTCACTTCTCATCATACACTAGAAAGGACTTTTCTGCCCAGTGAAAATGAGCAAGTATAATGTTACAGATTAGATGCTTATTGTTTAGATCAATTAGGTTTTTTGGTAATATTTCATTCTTTTGGAGTAATTGAGTGTGAATATCTTAACCAGCTCACAAGAATTGATCAAAGATACATTTGGACAAAAATGAAGCTTAAAAAGCCCTTTTCCTTCCTTCTTTAAGAAGTCAGGCTACCTTGACTTTTTTTCTGTGTACACCTTTAGGTAATTTACAGTGGAAGCAAACCACAAAGTGAATTGTAAAGCCATAAACCTTTTACTTTTTATGACGTATTAACGACACACAATATGTTATAAACAGGCTTACTCCAGTCTTTAACATTATAACAAACAATAATAGAATCCTGTTCTTAAAAATTAATTGGTCCTAATTTAATTATTTGAAGCACATTACATTCAAAAGTATTTTTATAGAAATCACCTGCCTCCATTAATTTAGAGGAAAATATACTTACAAGTGGATTTTTGCTGTGCATCTTTAAACCAGTCAGGGTGAGTATTTGTTTATATTTAATTCGGAGGAAAATAATTAATACTCTTGTGAAGCATGCAATCAGCTAAATAACTGTGAATAGAGGTAAAATCAAATCATAGGGAAATAGCCTGTTTTCAAGTACAGTGCTATACAAATCAGATGTTTAGTACCTGCATGGATCCTTTCTTGGTCCATTAGGAAAAAGTAAAAAATAAAGCTACTCTTTCTTCCATGTTTGTATCATTACAGAATAATTTTAAGGCAAAGACATTACTTTTAAGGCACATGTCAGCTCTTCCATACAAACATTACCAACACTAAAATGTAACAATTAATAACCTCTTCATTTTCAGACTCCCAGTTTCATAAAGAAAAAATAAAGGGAAAGGACTGTATTTACTGCAAACTAATCTGATTTAAAAAGCAGTGCAATAGTGAAATGTACATTCATGTACTAGGAAACCATTCCAAGCTGAGCACAAAGCATCAAATACAGACTTTTATGTTGGTGAAAAAAGATCACTTTAAATGAAGCTGTCCAATATCTCCGAGGTAGCCTGTGTACTATGTCTTCCTTTGGTTGCTCTGGAAAGTATAGTTTGTTCAGATTTAAAAAAACAACGTATTTAGCTTCACTGCAATCTCATACAAACCACCAGAGCTCGTCTCACTTCCTTATATATCATTTTAAAAATCAATTCTCCATTTTGCAGAAAACTATTTGAATTGTTCTCACCTCACCTATTTGTATTATTTTCTAATACTTGGGTGTGCATTGAACCAAGAGGGTTATTCACAAACTATCAGTGGTTTACACAGCTTAAAAATGAGTCTTAATACCTCTTCTTTAAATAGTGTAAACCTCCAAACCTGTTCATAATTTGAATCCTTCTTTCATCAAAATAAAAAAATAAAGGCAGTTAAGGAGTGTGAATTTAAAAATATCCATTAAAAAAAATGCTCACATTCATAATGGGTTACATGAAGTAGTCTAGTTCTTTCTTTTCACAACTCCCATTTGAGTGGACCCTGAAAGTAAATTGTTTATTTAATCAACACCAAAACTTTAACCACTAAAGACCTGCTTGATTCATTGGTGAGGGTGGGTTTAAATGAGCGGAGAATTATCAAAAGTAGATTAAACAATTTAAGAGGTTATTACTTGTACTTGTGCCATAGAGATATCAAGTGAGGAAGGTCTCTGGGCACCTTCTTTATAGAACAGAGAACATTAAAAAAAAAAATAGGTATCTGCTGATTCAAAGCTATAGATTCAATTTGGCTGCTTCAAGATGCCTGCAATATTAGATTAGTTTTCATCCCATTTCAAAGAGTTGTTTACTATGGAAAGGTTTGTGAGGCAGATGCCAAATCCTACTGCCTATGGAGGGGGCGATATGCACAATAAGATGGAACAGCATTTCCTCCCCCACAGACAAGCACACTTTGCAGCGCGCAGTGGGGTAGCGGGGGAGGGGGAGGACAGGACTGTTTGATTCTGCAAATGTTTGGCTGAGCTTTACACGCAATTGGAATTTTTTTGTCTATTGATGAATGCATGGAGGCCCCACAGTCTTTCAATCTGCCCATCAAATAGTTATTAGATTTTGTAAATCCACTGGGGGAAAATTGTTTTAATCGTTCCTTAAAAAAAGAATATTAAATCTTAATCCAGAAGTACAAATACCGAAAAGAAAGAAAGAAATGCTAATATTGGAGCAAATCTACTTTCATCATATTCACGTCTATCAGTGAAAAATCGGCTGTGTAGGTTTCTCTTTAAAAATAAATGCAAAAGACTTAGTTGCCCTAAGACTGTAATGTTGAGGGATTTAGAGACCCCCGTAATGTGGCGATCCCTGTTCCTTTGAACATCTGCATGGCAGTGTGCATCCAACTGCACGTGGGAATTGGAAGCACCCTGAGACCAACACCCAAACCAGCCCCTGAGAAAAGCCCCTTTGTCAGGTACTGAGAGAGGGGGGAAAAGAAAATCCCAAGGGCACGTGCAAGTAGAGCTGGCAGGGGATTTTTTTAATAGTAAATTGGTTGGAAAATGTTGATTCACTGGAACTGAAACTTTTGGTGGGAATGTGCCAGGACTTTGAGCCTGGGTTCCCGACAACAGAAGCAAATGTTCTCACCACCACATTATCCTGTAGAGGGTGGTGTGCTCTTCCTTTTTTGTGAAAAACTTCCAAAGGTCTAGGTTCATCCTGATGGGGAAAACTGGAAGACAAGAAAACCATTTCCTGCTCAGCTCTATATACAAGAAGGACTGTGAGGGAAAGGAAGCCCCTAAGCCCCTGCTTTCACTTAAGCCCTGCGTAAAATCACCATTGAGAAGGGTTTAGAATAACAAAGGTTTATTTAGAAAAGAGTTTGGATTGTTCTCTAGGATTTTTTTTTTTTGGCAAACACGTAAATCCTCAGCTATCAAAGATGGTCAGTGCCTGTTTGCTGGCATCTTCTTCATGTCTCTCCCCACATCTCACCAGTAAAATCTGTTTGCCTCTTGGGAGGAGCACGCCACATGTCCCAGCTGCTCTCACTGCAAATAAATACCCAAATCTCCCAGTGCCGAACTCCAGCAGCTAGTCCCCTCTTCTGACCTCCAGCAAACTTCACAACCCCTGACAGGTCATCCTCCCCCAAACACAATGCCCCACCCTGACCCTTCCCTGTTCCTCCAGGGTCAGTACAGCTTCTCCTCACTCCCCTTCCTCACTGCAGCAACAACTAACTGCACTTCTTTCCCCTTCACTTCAGGGTCAGTGCACACACGCAGCACCCCCCACGCTGCTTCCTTTTTATTTTTCACTTCCCATCCCTATTCCAGTGGTCAGGCCCTCTCTTCCTCTTCACTCCAGCCCAGCCCAGACCTCTCACTTCACCCCAGCTCATCTAGTGTAGCCTCCTCCTCCCCCTCTCCTCTCAACTTTGGTCCAGCTTAGTGCAGATCCCCCTCCCCACTGCTCTCTAGCCTGTACAAAGCTCTCTGTTAAAACTGAATGCAAACTCCTCTCTCACCATCCCCACCATCCTCTCAACTCCAGCTCAGAGTGCACGTCCCTTCCTCCCTTTCCAGTCTGCCCCGTGCAAAGCCTTCCCAACCCCCTTCTTTGGTTCACTCTAACACAGGGCAGATCCTTCATCTCCACGCCATGCCTGCTCAATGCAGGCTCTTTCCCCCTTTCACTCCACTCTGTCTCGGGGCAAACCTGTTCCCCTCCCTGCTCTGGCTCAGTGCAGACCTCTCCTCCATCTGCACCACCCCAACCTAATGCCTGAAGTTTTTCTTCTTCTTTTTGAAAAGGATGTGTTTGAAGGACCTGCGGAAGTCCTGGTTGAAGATGGTGTAGATGACCGGGTTGAGGGAGCTATTGCAGTACCCAATCCAGAAGAAGAATTTGAAGAGAGTCTCAGGGACTGCACACGCGTCTCGACAAATGCCATAGAGGCTATAACTGAAGAAGAAGGGGAACCAGCACACCACAAAGACCCCCATGACCACTGCCAGCACAAAAGTGAAGCGTTTCTCCCGGGCCTGGGTGACCTTCTTGCGGCAGATGCTGCTGCGCTTCCTGCGGCGGTGGGAGGAGAAGAAGTCCACCGAGCGACTGCTGGTGCGGGACAGGCGGCTGGAGTGTTTGGAGGAGTAGGAGCAGGAGAAGGACTGGCTCTTGCTGCTCTTGCGGGGGTGCTCTTCCCTGCTCCGTCTCCTCCTGCTCTCCGAGGTGCTGCTCTCCTCCAGCTCAATGTCCTCCAGCTCGGAGGCCTTGCGCCACTGGTGCACCGAGTAATGGCCGTTCTCGCCGGGCTGCATCCTCAGAGAGGTGCAGCCCCCGGTGGCCCGGCTCAGCCCGTTCTCAGTCTGGGACGAGCCCTCGGGCATCGTGCGCTTCTCCGAGAGGGTCCTGGTCCTCAGCTTGGCCACACGATAGATGCGGACGTAGACCAGCACCATGATGAGACAGGGCGCGAAGAAGGAGCCGATGCACGAGGAGAGGATGTACCAGGTCTCGTCGTTGAGCTTGCACTGGGGGAAGACGTCCCCGTCGGGGTCCCGGTACATGGAGATCAACGGGGGGAAGGAGATGACGGCCGAGATGAGCCACACGGTGACGATGACGCCCTTGATCCGGCGGGGCGTCCGCTTGAGGTTGTACTCCACGGCCTGGGTGACGGACCAGTACCGGTCCAGGCTGATGGCGCACAGGTGCACGATGGAGGAGGTGCAGAACAGCACGTCCAGCGCCAGGTAGATGTTGCACCACGCCTTGCCGAAGTACCAGTAGTCCATGAGCTCGTTGGCCAAGGAGAAGGGCATCACCAAGGTGGCCACCAGGATGTCGGCGCTGGCCAGGGACACCAGGAAGAGGTTCTGGGGGGCCCGCAGCGCCCGGCTGGTCAGCACCGCGATCACCACCAGCACGTTGCCCACCACGGTGAAGACGATGAGGAAGCCCACCACGGCGGCCAGCGCGGCCACGGCGGCGGGCGAGTAGGGGGCCGGCGCCGGGCGCAGCGGCGAGGAGGAGGGCGCGGC
>NW_005842410.1:747533-759864 GCF_000455745.1 Alligator sinensis | reverse complement strand
GGCCGGGGGCGAGTCGGTAGCACAGAAGCAAGGGCGGCGGCAGCGTCGCTGTCTGTCCGGAGCAGCCCGCTCCGCTGTGCCCGACTCCTACACCCTCTTTAAGGCAGGAATACTCTCCCTTTTTTCCGTTGGCTGTGCGTGGCGTGCGGTGCTGGAGACTTTGTCAGTGCTTTAAGGACAATATCGCCGTAGGCGACTGGTAGGAGGTGCATGTGCCCCCCCCCGGCAGGGCCGGTGCCTCCCCTGACGCCGGTGCCAGAGCTGGTGCCCCTCCTGACGGGGCCGCTGCTGTTGGCAGCTTCTGCAATTGTCCCCCTAGATGCAGGAGGCACCGGTCACTCACAGATATAGCCTTCCCCGCGCTCGTCTCGTGGACTTCATGTGAGCCAGCCTTTGAGCTCCGTCCGCGCTACCATTTAGGGCAGTGGTGGCTGAATTCGGAACAAGATCTAGCTTTTAAGAGTCAGCCGGGGTGACAGCCTGTACAGATGTATTAGCTGATAACATCATGCCTGACCTCTTCCCAGGGATTAGAGCCAGATCCAGGAAAAGGCTCTGGTGTCTAAAGCAGGATGTAGGTGGAACTGAGGTGCCAAAGTCTAAAACTGCAATGCAAAAAACCCTTCCATTAAGCCTCAGGAGTAAACCAGGAGACATCTGAACTCACCTGTTCTTCCTCAAGATCTGTTTCTGTGTATACCCTGAACTGCCTTCAGTCCAAATAGCTCGGTACCCGTCTCCAAGGAAGCACTGGTAGGCTCCAAAAACCAAAGCATTCCTCTACTTAAGTCCCCTGGGGGATCAGTAGATGGGCTCTGAAGCACACCCTGCCAGGACTGGATGCTGTAATAGTGGCCACTCTTATTGCAAACCCAGATGGAGGGAAGTAAGCTCATGAAAGCTTATGTTATACCCATCTCTAATTTAATTAGTCTGAAAGGTGCACATTTAACATGGCTAACTATGTCTCTGTCATCCTTCTGCCCATCACAGAACTACAGAAATGGCTCTGGTTGGTCCCTAGGTGTTATTGTAACATAAATAGTAATAAATCAGGTGAGCTCCCATCTTTATATATAAGCTCCTAGTGGTTAGAGCTCTCCCACACCCAATCCTGTTCTAACCCCACATCTCCCACTTCCCAGGAGAGTGTCCTGGTCACAGTCAGGCTCTGGCTTGGGCTCTGCATGAGGCACGAGGGGACATTGCCCGCAATTCCTGTTGAGGCCCCGCCATCATGCAGAAAAGTATTCAAAATTCCTTGGGCCAGAGACTCTGGCTCTGTTGGGAGGTGTGAGAGAAGGATTCTGGTCTCTCCTCTCTGGCCTGTTTAGGCATTTTATCCAGTGACTGAAGCATATAAAATACCATGTCCATGTCTAGGGAAGTGCCCTTGTTTTTCCAACTCTTGTCCAGTTCAAAACATAAATCCTACGATCAGAATCTGCAGTCTCACCCGATTGCCCTGGGCACAGCTCCAGTTCTGAGGGAGATGGGAGAAAGGAAACAGGGCTATTACTTACCTCTCTGGATCCTGGAGTGAATCTTAGGTATAAGTTAGAACAGGCCTATGTTCCACTGTCAAGAGTTGTAGCAGGCTGTTCTTCCAAATGGGGATAGTAAAACACACTGGCAGGTCCCACAGGAGCAGAAGAGAGGGTCTTGCTCAGTGTGTTCTGCATAGTGGACCCCGATTCCTCCACCCACAACTAAAAGTAAAATTAGATATTTATGAAACATCCTGAGCTGATAGCTGGGGTCATGACATCCACCAAGCCAATGAAGAATTGCCAAAGTCAGTTCTCCCAGTCTCTTTTAAGTGAAATCTCAAAGGTAGCAATTAGTGTCAGATCTTTGGGCCCATTCCCACCTGTCCCCAATCTTCAAATCCTGCTCAGCCCACTGTGACAATGATCCTATTAACTTCAGTTGAACTGCTAAGGTGGGTAAGACACACAAGCAAGATCTCTGTTTGGTTTAGAATCTGAGGACTATTAGCATGCCAAATAGGCTCAGTTAGCAACATGAACCTGTTTGCTTCTAGAAATTTTTCAAATGAGTTGTGAAAACAGCGCTCTACGCTGTTAATTTTGTTATGGTATTTTTCACTTAAGCCATTTGGGTGGGCCTTGCTTGAAATCTTTGATAGACTGTAGTGCATGTGCTAATAAGCCCACTATGGAAAACTTTTTGGCTAAGATCAGATATGACTGGTTTGGGACTCAGGACACCAGCGTTCTCAGTTCCTATCTTTGTCACAGGCTTTCTGTGTGATCGGGCACAAGTTACTTAGGGCCACATCTTTTAAGCCACTGCCACTTAAGTATGGTCTTCTTCCACCCTGCTCAGATCCCTGCAAAACCAGTCTGGCAAAAATATGGGTGGGTTGTCTTCTTCACTGCCTTTTTGTAACTTAGTCTTAAGGCTAAGTTGGAGATGTATTACAAAGGTGGTCATTCTAACACTTTTCCAGGGACTCGAGCAAGGTAGAATCACACTGAAGTACCTCAGTGATACTTGGAAGCCTGCTAGAAGGGCCTAGATAGAATAGGATCTGGTCCTTGCTCTGTCAGTGCTTGAGTCCTGTAAAATGGAGATAGAAGCATTTTCTCCATTTTATGGGGAGTTAGTGAGGATAAAGGCATTAAAGATTCAGAAGCACCTGGTTACTACAGTGAGTACCTAAGACAGGATATATCTGGGGGTTGGAGGGGTCAAGCAAAGAAAGCAGTATATGACAATCTACTGCTGGCTTCAAAAGAAACTAGAAAAAAATTTCAAAAGCTCAACGTTAGGATGAAACCTTTGAAACAGAAATAACTGAAAATTAAAACTATTGATTCAGTCTTAAAGTCTTACTTTATCATACTTTGGGGACCATGAAGCAAAGAAATTTCAAGATCCTTATAAAACAACTTGAAGAAATTAGATTAGAAAAGCATGAAAAGACTTCTGAAAAGGCAAAACAAGAAGTATCACGGTAGAGAGAACATTTAAGTATCTGCTTAATATTAAGTACGTTAGCCCCATTGGCTTCAACTGGCACTACATATGTGCTTAATTTTAAGCATGATTTGCTGAAGCAGGTTTGAATTATACACATGAATTATATATCATGTTCTTAAGTACCCCTGGGAATCAGGGCCAGCTTTCCCTGGAGATGAAAATGGCTCAGCGTGAGAGTTTATTTACAATTTTCCAATAAAGTTTTTTTTGGAAACAAATATAAATTTAGCAAAACTGAAACTGTTGCAAAGAACCAGTTGGTTTTGACTCTAAACATTTTGAAAAATAAAGTATTGAAATTGTGGGGAAGTTGTTTTGGCATTTTCTAAATGAAAAACTTGTTTTCTAGTTTCAAAATGATGTCTCATTTTAAAATATAAGATGATGGCAATACATCTTTGAAAATGGTTAAAATACCAGTGAAACATTCCCAAATTATTAAAACAAAGTGTTTCAAGCAATATAAATACAAGCATTTTTTTTTCTTTTTTGTTGGTTTTTGAACATTTTAAAGATTTTGACTTTTTGTCCCAATTCAAGATAGGAAACTCTTGATTTTTCCATTTGAAGTAAAGGCAAGGACATTTTTCACTGTCTTGGAATTTTTCCTGAGATGAGAGAACCTCTTGCTTCTTGGTTCTGCTCAGCTCCAGCGAGGGAGTCACAGCGCCTAGAAGAAAGGAGCTTTTATGGGTGATTTTCAGATATACTGTGCACCCTGCATAGATCAGTGAGTGTGCTGGGTGCACACAGTACCTCTGAAAAGGCAGACCTTTAAGAATTACATTAAAACCCCTAAGGTCTCCGTTACTAGTAAGATTCAAGGTTTCTATTTTAAATCCCTAATTACATGGATTCAGGGTTTTGGTCTGTGTCTGCCTCTCTCTAATCCATAAGCTTTTAAGCAAGAAGCTTGTTAAACACAGCATGAACCTTAAGGTACCATATCCTGAGAGCCATTCCCATTATGAGTTGTTTTAGATATACAGCAGTCGTTTCAGGAGCGTAAAGTGTGACTGCATGTCTTATTCTATCAATTTGGAAAGAAAACATTGTCTGCTTCACTTGCCATATATAGTCACAGTAGATTGTTTCACTTTTTTTTCGTAGGTATGTTTTTTACGTACAGAAGAGGTCCTGGGGAAGCCAACAAGGGAAGCTGCAAGTAAGGATTACTCATGTGAATTAAAGTCGAAGAATCAGGCTCCACTTTGCTCTTGGGGACATTGCATGTCTAGTCATCCAAGCTGAGGCTTGTAATTTATTATTATGTATGTTCAATAACACCTAGGGACGAACCAGAGCCATTTCTATAGTGCTGTGGTGGGCAGAATGATGAGACATAGTTAGCTATGTTAGATGTGGATCTTTTAGACTAATTAAATTAGAAAGGTATAGCATAAGCTTTCATGAGCTCACTTCATCAGATGTTGTGAAATGACATGGACAAAGCAGTGTATAGAATGGAGAGAATGATTTGAATACAAATGGTAGGAAGGGAAGGAGGAATGGGCCTGGGCAGAAGATGCCAAAGACCCATCATTTCTAGGTGCTGTTGAAACGCACATCCTAAGCTGAAGTGATTTCAGACTTAACAGAGCAGACATAGAAAGTGGGGAAGAAAGAAGATATCATTTCCATTTTATAGATTGGGAACCAAAGGGCACGGAGACTGATTTGTCCAAAGTCACACAAGGGCAGAGCCAGGACTTACTACTTGAGACCAGAACTTTATGGTCCCGGACCAGTGGCTTGACTACCCAAACCTTTTTTACTCTGTTGTTAAAGGGAAATTGTAACAAGAAAAATCTAGTGTTCTTATAAACCAAATGTAATTGCCTGGGTTATAACAACACCTATTTAATTCATAAAACTGAACCAATTTTTAAAGAGACAGTGTCCTTTTTTATGTTATTCAAGTGCTTTTATCTTTTCTTTGGCTGGAAAATGTGCCTCAGATTAAATTGTGTCTTTTTAAATGTATATTCAGTTTCTAGCATCTCATTTCAAATCCCCAAATGCAGTAGATAACTGTGAAATATCTGGGTTTTTATATCTAGACAGAAAGGTTTTTATTGATTTAAAAAATGATTGGCAAGTTATTTTTTTAATTTTCCAAACTTGACAATTGACCTCCCATTTGATCTAACAAGTTTTTCTTTAAATTGCCATTTTGGAGATATGGAAGTTGCTTTTTATGATGGTTGTACAGCAAAAGCTTTGTTACCTGGCACCCATGAGGAATCGGGGGTGCCAGATAACAAAATATGCTGTTGGCATACCATGGCTCGTGCCATGGTGGGCACTTCCAGTTTCACTTTTACCTTTCAAGCTAGTATGCCGGTTAATAGAGCGTGCCAACTTGTAAAGTGCCGAATAACACGGCTTTTACTATATATGCTAAAGTGATTGTACTCTGTGTGTGTGTGTGTGTGTGTGTGTGATTTAACTAGTTGCTTATGTATATAATACCTTAGAGTTCCTACCTCTTACTAATACTGTCAGCTATGATTTATCGGATGAGATACTTGAATTAATGGTCCTTTGGTTTAAATGAAAAGGAACTGATAGCACACTGATTTTAGAGAAGCTTTGGCTCTGGAACACAGTACCTGTACACATTTGGTACACTATGGTCCTCAGAGGTTTAGGGAACACTTTCATGTATGGGATATGGGGTGGGGTTATTCTGACCACTGAGTTAGGGACAGACATTACACATAAACTGGTTTAAGTGATCAGAAACTGGTTTAAACCTGTAACAGAACATAAGTTCAGTGCACACAAACCAGTTTCAAAATGGCTGTAATTGTTTTAAGATAAACCTGGTTGAACGTTGTATCAGACTTAACTGATTTGGGTCAAACCGATTTATGGAATATCTGTCCCAGACCCCTTCCTGGTCTCAGTTAAACCAGAGTCCCCTAGCATCCCAGATGTTTTGCAGCCCTGGGCTGTCTGCTCCAGAGAACAGGGCTGACCCCACCCCTCTGCCCCCTAGCCAGAGCTTCGGTGCAGACTGCGGGCACAGCAGGGTCTGCCTTGCTCCACCCCCCGCTCCTCCCGTTGCTTGCTGCTCAAGCAGGGATTCCCCCCTCTCTCCCTCCATCCATCCCATCCCCCATAGCACAGACCCCAGCCCCCAAAACCCTGGGCATATGGTATGCTAGCTAATGCAGAGAGATGTCTATATGTGTGTGTATCTCCAATTTCACTGGAACAGGCAGACAAAACAGTGTCCACTTAGTGCTTTTTGGAGCTAATCAACAGAGAAGCTGGTAATGTCCCTTTGTTCCTTCCTTGGAACTAATGAGAGAGGCTTTTGTTTTGTTGATGAGCTGATAAAAGCTGTGTTATCAGCCCCCTGCTGGCTCTCTCACCTGTCAGGTTTGCAGACAGCATGAAGAAGCAGAGAGAGGGAGATTGAAAAGCTCAGTATCATCAACAGATGCATGCACTGCACACCCCACTTTGCCTCAGAGTGCTAGCTGGGGGCTGCAGTCTGGCAACACTCCTGCCCCTTCAGGAGCAAGCCTGGAAAAGCCTGGGATTGTGCAGGAAGGGTAGGGGGTTAAACCCCTCCCTAATCATAGTGTCCGGCCTGGCCACACTGCCCTTCAGCTCAGCTCTGTGGAAGGGAAGGGAGGGCTGCTCTAACACCCCCCAGGTTTTAGCCTGAGGCACTGCAAGCATGTGCCTGCATTTTTGCAGTCCAGAGGAAGTGTCGGTGTGATTGCAAACTGATGGCGGGGCAGAGCTTACCTGACAGAGCTCGCCTCACTCTGACTGCAGCTGTTTTGCTGCAGTTGCTTCAGCAGCAGCATGGGCTTATATTGCTGCTGCTAAGAAACAGGTAGCAGCACAGGCTCCCTGGGGCCCTTCCTGGTGCCCTATTCTCTCCTCTCTCCAACCCCTGGGCACACAGCTGTGCTTCCAGTGGCAAAGCCTCCACTGTGGGGCATCATTCCACCCCTCTGGCTGCCAGATGTGCTGTTGAGTGCAGGATTCCACTTACACAACTCCTATGACTGGGTGGGGACAGTGTAAAATGGTACCCACCATGACAAAGACTCCTGGGGTAAGTGCCATATTAGCACCCCCTCTAAGTTGGCACCTGCAGCTGGACCCCTATCTCTCCCACCAGAGTTATACTACCAATGGTTTTGATTTGCTGACTTTTGAGACAGGCTGGAAGGCCTCTATGTTCTTTCAGAATTTCAAAGAAGGTCTGGGTTGAATAGAGTATAAAAGATGTATGGAGTATAAGATAGGGGTATAACATTTCTTACAAAAAACTACTTGATTCAGAGAATACTAGTATTATTACTTGATTCAGAGACTTTGAATTCACATACAGGAGATAAGATACAATTTGGAGGAATGCTACAAAGGCTTACACTAGTCAGGTAACACAGTACACATGGGAGCAGTTGAAAACTTCAGTTATCTCAGTGACTAAGAGTGACCCATTGAACAAAAGTAGATAACCTTCTGGCCCCCTGAATAGTAGTCATTGATATTAGAGGGCTCTTTAAATTATCAGACAAAGACACAAGAAGACTGTGTGTCTGGAAATTGAAGTCAACAAGTTTATCTTGTAGTTGTACATTTTTAACAGCTTACTAATATTGTAGTGAATTCAGCTTTTTTAAGCTTTATATCTTTCTGAAAAAATGGTTGGGATGTAGAAAGCAGTGGGCCAAATTCTGAGGCCTGTATTACACAGGAAATCAGAGTGTATGATCATAAATGGTTCCATATGCCCTTACTATCTGTGAAATAAAAATCTATGAAATCACATGAATGTATGGTTCCCAGCCTCCTAAGACTAACCATATGACCCAGAGTCAGATACTACTGTTTTCTTGTACTGAGAGTGAATGTTATAACACCTTAACCCTGGGCAGTTTCCAACATTGAATTTCACAGACAAGTTGTGACATAAAGTCACACAAGCTGGAATTTGAAACAATCAATCTTGCTTGCATTTCAGCCCATAACAGATGTAATAATTTAATTCTCTCTGTATTAGCTTGCCTTGACTTAAAATAAGCTGGTATAAAATGTTCATATCAATAAAAACTGAAATATGCAAATACCTAAGACAGTCAAGTTATATGAGAACATTCTCCACTAGCAGTAGCATTTATACATTTGTATATACATGTGCATACACACACATGCACACACTTGATACATTTGAACTAGAGTTGTAAGATCTGGAAAAGCATTGCACTGAGTTACCTCCAGGCATAACTTTAATCAGCATGATAGTTCTACTTAGAAAAATTAAAACCCCAGGAAGACTCCCAGACAACAAAGTTCCTATCCCTCTAGGAAGAGACGCATCCCCTTTCTTAATAAATAAAGTGGAGCTGTTTGACTTTCAATGGGAATTGGATTCCTAACTATCTTTTGTGTTTTTGAAAATGTCTCCTAGAAAAACAAAAAAGGATTATAGGGCAATCTTACTTATTAAACATCTGGAAGTGCTCTTTAATCTCTAAACATAAGCTCTTCATCAATACAGAAAATTATGCAGTCTCACCAGCTGGATAAGAAACTGTCTGCTGACAAAACATTCTGAATAACTATATACTTTTATGAGACAGGATTTGCATTATACATCTACTACAGAGCACTGGGATCAAATAGAATGGGTTAGCTGGAAACTCTTGTTAGTAGTTGAGGAGATAAGCTGCAATATAAATCATAACAAAATGGGATAAAAGGCACAGAACAACTAGCCTGTCCTGAAAAAAGGAGTGAAATATAAGAAAACATGGAATGACTTAGGAGGGGTTCCAAGTATTTTATAACATGGCCATAGGCTTCAGTAGAAAAATTAGATATTAAATAACACTGTTCAAAAGAGCTCAACACCAACCTTCTCCCACTGTGATGCTTATGACTAGATTAGCTGAATCCTTTAGAAAACCTGGCCCTTCAGGGCATGGCTGGAGTACATCCTTGTTGAGTCCAAGATTCCTACTGGGATTCAGTCTCCAGCTACTTGCTCCTCCTGCTCTGTATACAGCCAAGTTTGGTCATTTGGCAGAGTAGATCTGAGTGCATGCCCTACCGCTCTCCCAAGATGGAGAAGCTGAGAGTGGCTTTGGGACTCAGGGTACTCTAAGCCATCAATGCTGTCTAATTGCAGGGCTTGAGAATGCATAGTGACTTGCTAAGGTCAGATTCGCAGCACCAGTCCCAGGCTCAGCGGGGGAACACTATGGATATACCCTAATTTTGATACTAAATATAAACTCTTGTAACTGTTGTGTATACAAGAAAGGTTCCAATTGTGTGATGTGAGGTCTTTAGAAAATCGAATTCCTAATGTTGTCACTAAAACACTGCAACATAAGAAATATACATGTTTTCAGTACACTTCCTATTCAGAAAACACTTGTTTAATTTTAACAGCATGCTAAGTCCCATTGATTTTATCTAGACATTGAAAGAGAAGCAGCTTTTTTTTTTTCTGTAGCAGGGGTAAGCAGCGCCTGGCATGGGTGCCAGAGCATGTCATTCAAAGGCATTTTGCTTGGCATGTGCACCTCAGGGCAGATGGAAGGGGCCAAGGTTGTGCTGCCACTACAAGGATCAGGCCCCTGCCATCTGCCCCTGGCACACCAAAATATTAGAAGCTGAGGTTGCAGGTGTTTTTGGCACTATGCCCAAAAATGTTGGCAATCCCTTTTCTATAGGAATATTTCAAGTTTTTTTAACCCCCACAAAAAATATTTCAGCTGAAAACTCCAAAAAATATCCCCACAGATTCAGGTGATCATTATCAAAGATAGAAAACATTCTGAGCAAAGCCCATGTTCCCCAAATTTATGTCATCTACTAAAAAGAGCAGAATTCTGTTTAGGAAAGCAGAAATTTTATTTAAAAATTCCAAAAAAAAAATTGAAAAACAAGTTTTTCATCAGCAACAACATTTCAATGAAAAGTATTCTCCTAGCCCTAGTTTTATCCCACTAATCATCTTGTTATCCCATTAAATATCATGATGATAATGATGATGATCATCATAGTGCTTCTTCCTGCACCTTTTTAAGCCAGAAGTGAAACAGTAGCAGCCATCCCTATCCTGGGCTCATTTTCTAAGACTTTTATAGGCTTTTATAGACACAGGTTGTTTTATCTTAATGACAAATTTTTATAGTGGCACAAAGGCCAAGCAAACAGACGTCCATGCCCCTTGTCAACCCACAAATGCCAAGATTTGTGATGCTGACAATTTACTCAATACCTGACCCCCAGTTCAACATAGGGAGAAAGGCCTCATCTTGGATCTGAGTAAAAGGCAGTGGGGTTTGGGGCGGGGGGAAGTGGGGGTGGCACATAGCTGCTCTTGCTGCCCCCCCCCAAACACACACACTGCTGTTTACCCATTGCTGTAACTCCAGTTTTGGCCCGCCCTAGCCCATGTCATAGTCAGCCATCACCAAACTATGGATTGTGCCTCTGGGTCATTCTCTTTCTCTGGCCTGCCAAAGCCATTCTTATTTGGGTAGTTTATTATTAGGCATTCTTAAAATATGTGAAAATATCTCTTCTTCTGTACTACTTGTACTAGTGCGGGTAGCTGTGCCTATTTTAGGACCTCTTCATTACTCATTCAATCAGTCTATGTTACTTAAAATATTCTACATGGACAATTTCCTTTGTAAGCTGTTTAACATGGATTGAATAAACTTAATTTTCCAGAACTCCACTCTATATCAGTCATTGACTCTGAAGATCTTAGTTTTGGTGGTGTTGCTAATCACATTGGATTTTCATATGGCATTGAGCTTTTGAAATACAAAACTTACTTTGTCCGTTCTGAAGCTTACATCAAACATTTATTTAACAATATCGATGCTACCCAGGCATGTAAATGAATTAATAGTTCTTAAGGTTTCATTTTCCAAATAGAAAAAAATCTGTATTAAATTAACTTTCATAATTCCCATCCTTGATTTATTAATAATAAAACTGATTGCTTGGAAGGATTTGCAAGACCATCTGCTTTTATTACGTATCTTCAACTGATTTAGTTATGGGACAGATGTTATCTAGAAAGTCTCTAATCTCACCATTTATTTAGGCAATACCTGGTTCCACACTGACAATCTGTCACATAACAAAATCAATAGCAACTCCGGACAAGATACATTTCTTGCCTGACACCTGTCTTTATATAAATCAGTGCATTACCTTGTGTTTATTTTTACCTCACCTTTTGCATTCTGATAGAGATGTTTAATAGTTTGAATTATTATGCAGAAGACTTTATAGAGTCTACTGCCTGCCTCTCTGAGTGGCTTTCCACACTATCAAATGCCTTTTGGAAATTTCCAAAATTCATGACTACTGGTAGCTGTCATTCATTACTTTGTATTACAGAATTGTGCAAAACCACAGGGGATGTTACTGCAGAAAGAAAGCAAACTAAATTAAATTGACTTAATGCCTTTGCATGAAAACCTGGTCTGCATAGGATCAGTTTGGGCAAAAACCTGTTTGTTGCTCTTTAACTCTGCTATCCGTGGCATCTCTAAATCTATTCAGGATGGATGCACAGAACACTTGCTCTGGGACTGAAAGCAGTGTAATTCTGTGTCAGCTGTTGCAGTCCTTCAAACCTCCATTTTTAGGCACTTGATAATGAGATACAGTCCTTCTCAGATCAAATTGAAGAGGTGCATCAGGATTTCCATATTATCTTCCCCAGTTGCCATAAGCACTTCTGCTGTGATTTGCTTTTCATTTGGTGATTTACTGTTCTTCAGTCTTTCACTGCATTCTTTAAGTATATCCAGAGTAATTTATTCACAGGGGGCACTTCTACATGTGCCCCTCTGGCACCATTTACTGCACTGTCATTTAGTACTCCAAAAGTAAGTACTAAATGATGGTGAAGTGGCACCCCGTACTGCACCATGTGTGCAACACATAGTTATTTTTAGTTGCTACGTCGCTGTAGTGGTGAGCTATACTTTGGGAGCATGTAGCAACATTGACATAGCTGCAGCATCAAGGTTTTTGCCTGTAGACGCTACGTCACCATAGTGCATTGCTACAGGAACATCATATGTAGACACTAAGCATCAATATGCCATCTTCCATACATTATCATATTTAAATATTATTTGAGGGGAGAGGGGATTTTCTAAAGGATGACATGGAGTTGTTCTGTCCATCTTTTTTTTTTTGCTTATTTAAGATAGTAAGTTTTCCCTTGTTGACTTTCCCTGCTATAGCTAACAACCTCTAGCAAGTTCTTTAGTAGTTTGATCAAGTGTTTGCATGTCTCCCTTCATTGCTGCCA
>NW_005842410.1:711485-747502 GCF_000455745.1 Alligator sinensis | reverse complement strand
CTGCTTCTAAAGCTGAACCCCCATTATATGCTCTTTTATCCTTCAGACTGATCTTTCTACTGCTTTATCTTTATCCTTATATTCCTCTTTTCATTGTTTAGCTTTCTCTGCCCCTAAGGCATCAAGTTGATTAATTTAGCCTGCTCTCTTTCTGCAAATCCCATATGGTGTTGCTAATCTGCTTGTCTTTCCTACCTTTACTAAAACAAGGATGGTCTCTGCTCCAGTAATATAAGATTTTACAATGGTTGTCCGTGCTTTAAAAAAAAAAAAAAATCACCAAATACACTTTCTACCAGAGCATTTATTTGGAAGCTGGAATTCAAAATGCTTCCATTATGAAAATAGTGTTGTTTATTGTTTATTACTACTTACAGCTGCCTGCCCCCCTCTCCCCCTGGCCCACCACTGCCACTCGTGAATGTCATAGACTTCATAGATTTTATAGACATTAGGGCTGGAAGGGACCTCAGAAGATCGAGTCCAGCCCCACGCCCGAAGGGCAGGAAGTCAGCTGGGGTCATAGGATCCCAGCAAGATAAACATCCAATTTACTCTTGAAGGTGTTCAATGTAGGTGTTTGAATCACCTCTGATGGAAGGCTATTCCAGATCTTGGAGGTTCGGACAGTAAAGAAATTCTTCCTTATGTCCAGCCTGAAACGGTCTTGCTGGAGTTTATAACTGTTCGACCTCAATATCCCTTGGGGCGTTCTGGTGAACAAACATTCCCCCAGATCCTGGTGGTCACTCCTGATAAACTTATAGGTGGCCATCAGATCACCCCTGAGCCTGCGCTTTTCCAGGCTAAAAAGCCCCATGGCTCTCAGCCTGTCGTCATAAGGTCTGTTTTCCTGACCTCTGATCATGCGCGTGGCTCTTCTTTGGACTCTCTCAAGCTTCTCCACATCCTTTTTGAATTGTGGAGCCCAAAACTGGACGCCGTACTCCAGCTGGGGCCTCACCAAAGCCGAGTACAAGAGGAGAATGATGTCCCGGGATTTGCTTGAGAAGCATCTATGGATGCAAGCCAGCGTTTTGGTCGTTAGGGGCCCAAGCCAGCTTTTTGTGCGTTTTCTTAGCCGCAGCATCACATTGCAGGCTCATGTTCATCAATGATGACCCCCAAGTCTCTTTCTTCCGTAGTGCTAGCCAGTGTAGCACTGTCAAGCCTATAAGGATTCTGCAGGTTTTTCCTCCCTCATGATGTGGCAATCAAAATCTTTCAGTACATAAAATTGATCTATTTAATTTTAATAATACCCTATTTTCTTACATACAGTTTACTTTTTTCCTAAAAAAACAGGTGTTAGACACTGCTTTTACCATATTTCTTGCATGTAATGCACACAGTTTCTCCTGGTTACTGGACAATGGCATTCAATACGGATGTAACCCAGGTGGTGGCCCAATAGTTGCCACCCCTGCCCAATATCAGGGATGGTGGGTTGAGAGTGGGGCAGGGCTTCAGCCAGCACCAATTTACTTTCTAGCCGGCCCCTGCTTCCCACAGAGCAGGCCGTGGTCCCAAGAAGGTCCAACACTTAACTGATTTAACTATTTACACTTTATTTACAAAACAAGAATAATAGGAAAGGTTATTAACAAGTGAACTTAAATGGCATAACCAGCATCACAAAACAAACCAGAATGCATTAGTCAACCATTGACTCAAGAACCACTGCTGAGATGCTACCACAAGGAAGCAAGGTGGTCTCTTCCTGCAGCTCCAACAGGCTTCCCAATAAGCGACAGACTGCAACAGGTTAAGCTCTTCTGGTCTACAGCAATCAAATTGTATCAAACAATTGAGGAGGCAGTGAGCTGCTGGGAAGGGACAGCCTCCCCCTCTATCCACTGGGGGAGGAGGCTCTTCTTCGCCAGCTTTAAACTAAGCCCGCTGGGGGATGGGGGGACTACCACCACTGCTGGCCCGCTGAGCAACCCTTGCAAAGCCAGCAGACCAAGGCACTTAAGGGAGCCCACCCCTGCCTTAGCCCTGGAATGAACTGTAGGCAAGGCAAGGGCCGCCAAGGGTACACTTGCATGCCTATACACAAATGCCAGGAGCTTGGGGAATAAACAGGAGGAACTTGTCCTCCTGCTAAACTCAAATAACTATGATGTCATAGGGATAATGGCGACCTGGTAGGACTTCACCCATGACTAGGTGTGGCAGAACACTGTTTGTGCCTGCCACTTTAAGGGCCTGAAGACAGCAGCCGGCAGGTGCCTGATTAGGGCAGCCATTTTGGATTCAGGGCTGCCCATATAAACAGGGCATTTTGCTGGAACAACATCGCCTGGCTACAGGGCTGCTGGTATCATCTGGAGGTAAGGGAGGAGATGTAGGGGATGGTCAGGAGGCTCCTGGTCCTGGGCATGACCTAAAACTGCACCCTGCTGGGAGTGGGTGGCTACGCATCCCTGCAAGCCGACATTGGCACCCATGGTGGACTTGAGACCCTTTGGGTTAAAATCCGTGGAGAACATGGCACAGTGGAAACTATGGTGGGAGTCTACTACAGACCCCCTACCCAGGGTCAAGATCTTGACCAGGAGTTAGTTAGGGATTTGGCTAAGGCCACGCACTCCCAGTGTATTGTTGTCATGGGAGACTAACTACCCAGGTATCTCGTGGGAGGAGCACTCAGCCAAATCTTAGCGGGCGCAAAGCTTTCTCTTGTGCATGGATGACCTCTATCTGACACAAAAAGTCTGCGGCCCGACGAGAGGTAAAGTGCTGCTCAACCTGGTACTAGCAACCAGGGATGACCTAATCAGCAACCTAATGATTGTAGGGAAGCTGGGTGACAGTGACCATGAACTGATCACCTTCACCATCCAATGTAAAGCTGGCAAGTCAGTCAGTAATACAGAAGTCCTCAACTTCAGGAAAGCTGACTTTGCAACCTCAGGAGGCTTGTCAGTGAGGCCCTAAAGGGCCACAACCCAAAGGGGAGGGGAGTTCAGGACAAGTGGTTGATCCTAAAGGGAGCGATCCTGGATGTGCAAGCAAAGTCTATCTCCTTTTGGAGAAAAGGCAGCAAAAGGGCACAGCAGCCCCCTTGGCTCTCCAGGGAACTAGTGGACCTCCTGTGTCTTAAAAGGAAGACCTACAAAGGATGGAGGACTGGAACCACCACCAAGGAGGAATACTCTGCTCCGGTCCAGACCTGCAGAGAGCAAACCAAGGCTGCGATGGAACTCCAGCTAGCTACAAATATCAAGGACAACAAAAAGTCCTTTCTCAGATATGTGGGGAGCCAGAGGAAAAGCAAGGGCAACACCGGACCCCTGCTAAACCAGATGGGACGACTGACAACTGATGCAGATGAAAAAGCAAACTTGTTAAATGGGCACTTTGCATCAGTTTTTCACCAGTCCCATGGGACAACCCTGCCCACTGCAGGGCAGGGAGCCCTGGGTGAGGGAGATTCCTTACCATCCATTAAAGCTGACCTTGTGAAGGAACACCTTGACAGACTGGATACCTTCAAGTTAGCCGGCCCTGACGGTTTACACCCAAGGGTACTAAAAAGAGCTGGCAGACATTATAGCTCAGCCCCTGGCACGGATCTTTGAGAACTCCTGGTGCTCTGGTGAAGTACCCAATAATTGGAAGAAGGCCAATGTGGTGCCTATCTTCAAAAAAGGGAGGAAAGTGGATCCGGAAAACTACAGACCCATCAGCCTGACCTCTATCCTGGGGAAGGTCTCTGAAAAAATCATCAAGGAGGCCATTCTTAACAGACTGGCCGATGGCAACACCCTGAGGGATAGCCAGCATGGATTTATTGTGGGTAGGTCTTGCTTGACCAATCTCATTTCCTTTTACAACCAGGTGACCTATTACCTGGAAAAGGGGGAAGAGATTGATGTCATATATCTTGACTTTAAAAAAGCCTTCGATCTGGTATCTCATGATCACCTCTTGGCAAAACTGGCTAACTGTGGCCTTGACCGCACCACGATCTGCTGGCTGGGGAATTGGCTCTGTGGCAGGACACAGAGGCTGGTGGTTGACAGAAGTCAATTGTCGTGGTACCCTGTGACCAGTGGGGTCGCTCAGGGCTCTGTCCTAGGGCCTTTACTTTTTAACATCTTCATCAATAATGTAGACATTGGTGTCAGAGTGGGCTGGCTAGGTTTGCCGATGACATCAAATTCTAGGCTGAAGCATCCACACCTGAGGACAGGAGGGTGATCCAGGCAGATCTTGATAGGCTCAGTAAATGGGCAGATGAGAACTTGATGGTGTTTAACACTGAAAAATGCAAGGTTCTCCACCTTGGGAAGAAAAACCTGCAGCATCCTTATAGGCTCGGCAGCGCTACACTGGCTAGCACTACAGATGAAAGGGACTTGGGGGTCATGATTGACCACAAGATGAACATGAGCCTTCAATGTGATGCTGTGGCTAGTAAAGCGACCAAAACGCTGGCTTGCATCCATAGATGCTTCTCAAGCAAATCCCGGGACGTCATTTTCCCGTTGTACTCCGCCTTAGTGAGGCCACAGCTGGAGTACTGCATCCAGTTTTGGGCTCCACAATTCAAAAAGGATGTGGAGAAGCTTGAGAGAGTGTAGAGGAGAGCCACGCACATGATCAGAAGTCAGGATAACAGACCTTATGACAAGAGGCTGAGAGCCATGGGACTTTTCAGCCTGGAAAAGCGCAGGCTCAGGGGCGATCTGGTTTGCCCCCTATATGTTTATTAGGGGTATTCAACAGGATCTGGGGGAACGTCTGTTCACCAGAGAGCCACAAGGAATGACAAGATCGAATGGTCACAAACTCCTCTGGGACCGTTTCCGGCTGGACATAAGGAAGAACTTGTTTACTGTCCGAGCCCCCAAGGTTTGGAATAGACTGTCGCTGGAGGTGGTTCAAGCACCCACTTTGAACGCCTTCAAGACACTTTTGGATGTTTATCTTCCTGAGATCCTATGATCCCTGCTGACTTCCTGCCCCTTGGCAGGGGGCTGGACTCAGTGATCCTCCAGGGTCCCTTCCAGCATGAATGTCTATGAAATCTATGAAACCCCAACCCCCCAAAGATGCTGAAGGGTGACCCTCCATGGCAACCAAAAAGGTAAGCAACAAGGTAGGCTCCTGTAGCAATCAGCACGACCCAAGCACAAAGCTCAGGGACTCCATCTGATGACAATCAGCTGCAGGATAAAGGACAGGACTGAGTCCCCTCTGAGGCAGTCAGTGGCAGAGGGTCAGCAGCACAGGCAGCTCCCAGGGGTCGTTGCTCTAAACCCCTTCTCCAGATGACTGGCCGGGCACTCAACACACCTCGTGGCTCGCTAATCCCGCTCCGAGCACCGGCCTACTCCCCAAGCTCCCAGGGACCCTCGTCCTGATGCTCTGCTGCTCCTCAGGATCCCAATGCCTTGCCTGCTGCTGTCCTGCTTCTCCAGGAAAGGTAAGAGGTTTCCTCAACTCACCGGACCAGCTCCCTGCTTCGGATAAGGATGCCACCTGTGCTCCTGACCCCTGTTTCTTCTCTGCAGTGGAGTGGGGGGCCAACTACCACCCCTAGCCTCCGGGACACCCGGCATGTCCAGCACACTGCGATGAGGCCTTGTGGCACCAATTCTCTGCCCCAAGCCTTGGCCGCTGCTCTCTCTCTGCTGCAGGGCTGGAAGCACAGCCGACCGCTGATGCCTTCTTCTCCCAGGGCCTTCAAGGCTCTTCAGAGGGGTCTCTCTGCTCCCTCTGCTGCGTTAGCTCACCCCAGCTCTTCTTAGGCCTCCTGCATCATTCCCTGGAGTCACTGTCAGCAGCCCCCCATGCCAGTTCAGCTGCTGCTTTTATCCCCTCTGGCAGTCCCTCCCTGGCTTGCAAACCAGCCAACCAGGGCTCAGGATGGCTGGCACCACACTCTGGCCATCCCCCTTCCATGCAAATGAGGGGATTGAAAACCCCTTATTTCGATTGGCTTCTCCTTTTCCACAGGGCAGGGCTCCCCTGCTCCACCCTTGGGGTCACTCAGAGTTCACCGGCACTGTTTCTAGCCCAGGGTAAGTATCTCGAGCAAATCTGGTGAGCCCACATTGGCAGTCTGTTACACAGAGAAATGCAAGGTGCTCCACCATGGGGGAACCCCCCCCCCCCCCCCCCCCACCTGGGGGCCCCCCCCCCCCCCCCCATCACACTTATAGGCTCGGCAATGCTACATTTGCTAGCACCATGACTGAAAGAGACCTGGGAGTCATGACTGACCACAAGATGAACATGAGCCACCAATGTGATGCTGCAGCTGGCAGAGCAAACAAAACTCTGGCTTGCATCTACAGATGCATCTTATGGAAGACCCAGGATGTCATCTTCCCACTGTACTCATACTTGGTGAGGCCACGGCTGGAGTACTGCATCCAATTCTGGGCTCCACAATTCAAGGACATGGAGAAGCTTGAGAGAGTACAGAGGAGAGCCATGCGAGTGATCAGAGGGCAGGAGAACAGATCTTATGAAAAGAGGCTGCAAGTTTGGGACTCTTCAGCCTGGAGATGTACAGGCTCAGGGGTGACCTGTTGGCACCCTATAAGTACAAAAGGGGTGTGCACCAGGATCCGGGGGAATAACTTCAACAGAGCACCCCAGGGGATGACAAGGTCCAACGGTCACGAACTCCCAGAAGACCATTTTAGGTTGAACATGAGGAAAAACTTCTTTACTGTCTGAGCCCCCCAAGGCCTGGAACAGACTCCCCCCAGAAATGGTCCAAGCACCTACGCTGGACACTTTTAAGAAACATTTGGACGCTTATGTTGCTGGGGTCCTTTGACCTTAGCTGACTTCCTGCCCCTTGGACAGGGGGCTGGACCCGATGATCTTACGAGGGCCTTTCCAGCCTTAATGTCTATGAAATCTATGAAAGCAAAAGTAAAACCTTCACGCCACTCACAGGGAACTGAACAGTGAGAAGGCTTGGCTTCCTAGCTGCTGCTACTCAATTACTTAATACATGAAAAGATCTCTTTTAATTCATTCTGGCTGCATCTACACACAATGCTGATTGAGCAGTTGTTACGATGCAGTGATTTACTACTTGTGTAAACCTGAGTTACTGCACAGTAGCACTGTGAACATTTTTTTTGTGATGCTACTGCACAGTAGCCTAATACTACTGCACAGTACTGTCGCATCACGGTTTTTCCCACATGACGCTACAGCACAGTAATATGGGGCTGCTGCACAGTCAGCATCTCATGTAGATGTGGCCTTTGTCTTTCAAAACAAGATGTATATTTTATTCCAGGATATACGGTATTATCAGGTGAGATCCACTTTATGGATTTCATTATATGGAAAGTGTGTCCCTACATCAATTAGATAGTTCCATTGACTTAATTCCTGAATGCACTCACCATTACTGTAAAGTGACCCACTTCTATGTGTTCCCAGTGTAGCCCTCTTCCCCATGAGGGAATTCATACCTCAGATTGAGACTTTCATGTACTGGGGCTATACTGATGAGGTCCTGCAGAAGGTTATAAAAAGTATTCTTTCCCTCATTACATTTAAGGCACAGAATTGAATGATGGCCTGTTTCAAATAGTGTAGTTGAAATCTGGCTCAAAGAATTCTACTGTTATGTGATTCCTAGTTAAAATGTTTCTACAGCATCATGTAGGATCACTCAAATTTCTTCTCTTCCTAATCTAGGGTTGCTGAATAAATCATAGTTTTATTGTTTCTCATTTTGAATAAATCTGGACAGATGCATATATTTTTATTAGGAAGTCTATGTTACATTGTCCATGTTTCCATTTCAGTGTATGATTCCATTTCTTTAACAGGTTCTGGCTATTTACTGATCAATTTTCTGATCAATTATCTGCATTTTGCATCTTATTGGATCTTTTTAGATTCAGACTTAAGCATCTATATAATTAAATATGTGCTTAAATACTTTGTGAAATACCTTGGGATTTATGTAAAGAAATGAAATACCTGTAAAACAGTGTCTGTTTTTCATTCTGTCCAGCCAGCCAGTCATCTCTCCAGACCTTGTTGCTGTAACATCTGAGTGCCAGAAAATATTTTAAAGGACAATTGGCTATCTAGTAAAACAAAAATAAACCAAACTACCATAGAATTCTGGGTAAATCATAGCATCATAGAAAGTTAGGGTTGGAAGGGACCTCAGGAGGTCATTTAGTCCAACCCCCTGCACAAAGCAGGACCAGCCCCACCTACATCATCCCAACCAGAGCTTTGTCTAGCCAGGTTTTGAAAACCTCCAAGAATGGAGCTCCCACCACCCCTCTGGGTAACCTGTTCCACTGCTTTGCTACCCTCCTAGTGAGCAAATTCTTCCTAATATCTAGCCTAAACTTCCCTGGTGGCAACTTGAGACTGTTGCACCTTGTTCTGTCATCTGCCACCACTGAGAACAGTCCAGCTCCATCTTCTTTCACACCCCCCTTCAGGTAATTGAAGGCTGCTATTAAGTCCCCTCTCATTTTCCTTTTCTCTAAACTATATAAGCCCAGTTCTCTCAGACTTTCCTCATAAGTCATGTGCCCTAGGCTCCTCATCATTTTTTGCTACCCTCCACTTGATTCTTTCCAATTTGTCCACATCCTTTCTGCAGTGGGAGGCCAAAAACTGAACACAATACTCCAGAAATTACTGCCAGTGTCAGTACTGACCAGAAAAAAAAAAAAGGAAAAGAAGAAAGAAATGACTTTAGCCACCTTAAAGCATTTTTGGAAAGGTTGGGGGGAGGTAAGCACTATACTTTTTATCATCATATTCATGTAATTACTCTTTTTCTAGCATCATTCAGAGAGCTGTCATGTATAATGCTTTATACTATATGCCCTAAACCTAACTTCTAGGACAGCTTCCAGGAGAATTATTAAAGTATATCCAAAAGTGCATACCTTTGTAGCCATTCACTTCAGCTGCTATATGTGTTAAGTAGTTTCTTGCAAAGAAGTGTGGGGGCCGAGGGGGGATTGAGGACCAGGAGTCCTCGGGAATGCTAGCTGGGGTTGCGGCTGCGATCCCGTAACGGGCCGATGGGTACTCTCTATCACCGGAGCGGAATTAGGCACAGACGAGACACGTATCAATTGGAAAAACAGAGGTAGCTTTACTTACACTGTAGAGTCGTATACAGCACAGGCAATCGTAGTTGCAACAATTCTACTTTTTAATCATTTATTAAGGAGCTCTTGTAGCTTGGGTCTAACTCGGGCATGCAACACGGAGGATACGTCGCAAGGCTTCGCTGAGGGGGAGTCGTTGGCAGGTGATCAAGCTGCCGGAGTTCCACTCCAGGGGGAATCGCGGAGTTCTCCATCTAGGGCGGAAACGCCCCTAACCTTTTATACGGCTAGCGAGCCAATTGCCAGCTGCCACGTGGGAATAATTTAACATCGGCCAATTGTGTAATGCAAATCTGCATTTCCTCGGCGGGAACTCTGTCCATGCTGGAACTCTTCACCATGCCGAGACTTCCCCTGCCTTACCGTGCCTTGTGCTGGAAAGTTCTACTGTGTCGAGGCACTGATCCAAATCAGCTCTGACAAGAAGTACAGTTCAGCTTGCAGTCTTGCAAAGGCCCAGGAGGGGAAGCTCTGCAGATGGCAGATCCTTCTTATGCTAGGGGAACATAGCCACTGCTACTCCTTTTGAGAGGATACAGAAACCTGCTGTCTCTGTTGCACTATTCTGCCCAGTGCAGAAGATCATGAGAAACATGTCTGCTCCTCTTCCCCCACCTCCTTTGTCCTTTTTGGAGATGGCACCATTGTATGAATAGTTAAAACTCTTAAGAAAAGGCAAAGCCTCCAGTAATGCCTGGTCCTTACAGTGGAGACCCTTGGATCCCTCCCTTGTGTATTAGCTATTCATTATTAACCAACACATCCTCAAGAAAAAAATAATTGAAGGGAATTAAATAATTCAAACAGAATCCAAGATGGGGCTATGATTTTACAGAGAAAGAAGGGGAAAATCGCCTTTTTGTTTTATACAAAATGGTCATAAAGCAGGGTCATTACTGATCTCTCCTTTGATGACCTTAGTTAAACTGTTCAATGATCATTTCCTGGCTTCATGGCAGTGAAGCTACTGTAGGTTATGTTACCGGACGGCTTTGCCAGCTTCATTCACGCACTGCTAACAAATTCAGCAGACAGTCTCAGTCGGCAACCAACAGATAAACAGCCACTCAGACTGATTTTTGTGACTTTAATTTAAATCAAAGGTTCTTGGGCAAGCGCCCTAACCAGTCTCTTTTCCCTCCTGCAGCTCACATTCTGCTGTTCATCCTTTATATAACCTAAATGACAAGACCCTTTGTGCATCAAACTTGTACCTTATGCTGCTTCATAAAAAAAGTCTGCAATTAAACTGTGCAGCACTTGATGAGCAGTACGTTTCGCTGGCCCTTCTGAGGTAATTATATGCCAATAGGTATTGAGCACAATGAGAGGTGTAATATTAGGTAAGTACTTCCATACACTGCAAAGTATAAATCACAGGCAGTGCAAATACAGTATGATGAACTATCATGAGAGTTACATATTTCCAGAGTGTAAGTGCAACCGTATAGCTCTGTCTCTCTATATTGAGAATAGCTCTAAAGTGAATGGGCTTGAATATACTGTCATTCATTCCAGCTGAACACCAATATAAGTCAGTTGCTTTTGATTTGCACTGGTGTAAGTGACAGAAGAATCAAGCCCTGTATATGATTCCAGGTAGGTATAGACTGATAAAATAGTATGTAATGGCCTTTTAAGAACAAAAAAAATCCCATGGATTTTAAAAGATACGTGGTTCTTAGGTGTTCCTCTAGTTTGCTGGGGGGTGAGTACTTGCAAATCACTTCTTGTGGGTTCTGCACAACAGCTGGAAACAGTTGCAGCCCATGCAGTGCCCCAAGAATGAGGATGGTTTCCTTCTGGCTCCTCCTCTAAGCTTTTGGGGAGGAGAAAGAGCTATAACTCCCTGTGACAGCATGTGTATGGAAGTGTGCTGCTGCATAAGAAGGGGCATAGCATGAGGGGCACTCCTCCTCAGTGCTGGACAGCCACAGTAGGACTTCTGACCATGAGACAGTGACTTCTTTTACCACATGAGCTTCACATTTCCCTGGCACAGGTCAGTGCCCAAAAAGTATAACCCAGCCTTAAAATAGCAAACTGTATTTCCTCCTAGAGCAGTGCCAGAGTCCAATTTCCTTTTTGATTTCCTTTTTTTCTTTCATTGTTTTTTTTTTTTGTGAAAGATGCACAGAATCATAGAAAATAGGGCTGGAAGGGAAACTGAGAGATCATTTAGCTCACCCCTCTACCCCAAGACTGGCTCAACTCTACCCAAACAATTCTGCCTGATGGTTTTTTAACCTGTTCATAAAAACCTCCAATGACAGTGAAATATTAAGTGATGGTAATGTTAGAATGTGTTGTGAACAACCACATGTTAAGGGTTCATACTGTTTCTTGCCTGCCTAGCTCTGTCTTGCCACTGGAGGACTGTAGGAGGCACGGCTAGGAGTCAAGACACCTGGGATGCTGGAGGACTGCAAAATTGTGTTTCCATGGAGAAGGCTGAAGTTACCCTAGCACAAGCTAGGTAGCACAGCCTAGAGCTAACTGTTGCCTGAAGCTGCAAAACTTTGAGACAGTCAGAGGGCCCTTAGCATGAGTTATTAAGTTTTAACATGTATGCAGACGCTGGCTTTTTAAGTGCCCTTAGTATGGTCTAAGTACAACATGTAACTTCATCCTTACAATTAGAGAGTTTTGCCTTAAGTCCAAACTAAATCTTCCCAGGTGGAATTCAATCCATTCTTTGTCCTATCCCCACTGGACATGAAGACTGGTTTATAACCTTTCTCCCAGCAGTAACATTTACATATTAGAACAGTTACCATATTTATTTTCAGTGTTCTCTTGCCTAGATTGAAGAAACCCAAATGTACAAATTTACCTTGTGTTTTCTAAACTGCTGATTTTTTTTTATTTATTTATTTATTTTGGTGTTCCTCTTCTCTGGATGCTTTTTAGTTGGCCCACATATTTTTTGAAGTGTGGTTTCCAAAACTGGATACTGTATTACAATTGAGGAAAATGGAAGGATTACTTCATGTGTCTTACACAGTCTCCTTCTCCTTCTCATGCCCAGAGATATGATCTTTGGGGTTCTTTTCATAACAGTGTGATATTGTTGACTCACATTATGTTTCTGATCCACTGTAATCACACGTCCTTTTGCACAGAACTTCTACCTGAGCAGTTGTTCCCTATTTACTATATGTGCAGCCAATTATTCCTTCATTCCTAAGGGTATGTCTACACATGCATATAAGCATGACTAAATTTAATGCACATTTAAATAATATGCATTAAATGATTTTTGGCAGGTGTTTACACATGCAGGGACTTGGACTTGGGACTAAAGTTAGTCCCAAATCCCTCCAGCACTTGGCAGCTGTGTTGAAGCTGGAGCCAGCTGCCAGCACTCGACAACTATTTTGGAAATTCTGATTGCTGACCAGCCCCTTCCCTGACCAGGAGCCACACGCTGAGCACAGGGGCAGCACACACCAACTGCTTCCTTTCCCACCCTGCCTCCCCATGTCGGGGCTGCCCGTGCCCCTGCCGCTGCCAGCAATGCCCAGCACCCCAGTGTTCCAGCCCAGCCCAGCCCCTGCCAGTGACAACCAGAACCCAGCACTCCTGCTTGCCCCAGGACAGCCGCGCACTCGCCAATGGGGATCAGGACACTGGCTGTGAAAGGCCCTGGATGACCCCTTCCTCCAGCCGGCCTGCCCTGCTGCCCACATACTCCCTACCCTCTGCTCATCCCCAGCTTCATCCTCAGGCCAGGCACATGTTTGAAACAAAAAAAAGTTATTACCCTCACAACAAACAGAACACTCTCTTCACCTCCCTCCTCAACCAACAGTGTCCCTCCACCACTCTCCCCACCCAGCAACAATAAAAAACCCGCTTACAAGTGGAAAACTATATGCAAGTGGGAAACTATAGACAATAATTTGGGTGTTCAAGCCCAGAGAGCCATGAGGAAGTCTAGGGGGCAGAGTCCTGGGGCAGGTGTCCAACACCACAGCCCCTGGATGTTCCCCCATGGGTCCAGGGGCTGTGGTGACCCCAGTGCATGGCAGACTCATGCACAGCCAGGTCTTCAGCTGCATGGTACAGGGAGAGTGACAGGTCTGGGCCCAGATGGGTGGTGACAGGTCTGGGGTGGGGTCTGAGCCAGGTGGTCTAGCAGGCAGGAGATGCCGAAGAACCTCCTCCCAGGACCAGGAAGGGGCCTGCTGTGGGGCAGTGGGTGGGACCCAGGGGACCTGTAGGGCCATGGGCAGGGGATGGGCAGTGGGGGACATGTACACAGCTGCCAGGGCCAGGAGGGCGTCCATGGCCTGGCAGTTGGAGTCCTCCTGCTGCTGGAGCTGCTCCAGGTGCTTCTGCTCCAGGTCCTCCATGCAGACCCAGTGGTCCCAATGCACCCAGTCCCTGTCTCCACCTGGGCAATGTCCTCTGCCCACCAGGCCTGCTCTCCTGCCTCCTATGCCTGCTCCAACACATCCTGCTCCCCTGTCACTGCCACCAGCTGCTGAAGCAGAAATGTCTAGTCCCTAGTGCACCACTGATGCAGCTGGCACATCTGAGTGACTCCAGCAGTGGGTGGCAGCAACCCAGAGCCCACATCCCCGCTGGGGCTTGTGGGCTCTCCCCTGTGTCTAGATGTTGACTCTGCAGAGGCAAGAAACAGAAAGCCTTTTGTGAGCATTTGCAACATTACAGAGATAAGATGCTCTGCATCAGAAGCCAAACACTGCCCGGCCTCAGATTGGGGGTCGGCTGGGTATGGTTGCCCAGGGACCATGATAAGCTGGCCAAGCAGGTCTGGACCCAGGCAGCTGCTGCCTAAGCCCCGCATCTTCACATGCTCCCCTGGAACTATTGGCCCACTGGGAGCTGGTTGCAGGCAGCCTGCCTCCTCCAGCCCCTTCCCAGGGGGAGACAGGCCATGCTACTGGCAGCACCTGTTGCTGATGCTCCAGACCCTGCTCCCCCTTCTCTCCCTGCATTTCAGTCACCCTGCTGCACTGCCTGGGGTCAGGGCACACAGAACTCCCTGAAAACTGGGGTGAGGGGCTGGCTGCAGCCTCCCGTCCCTGCCGTGGGCCTCTTTAGGGAGGCACCATGGGTCTGGCCTCTGCCATGCTGCTGCTGCATCCTGAGCATGCCCCTGCTGTGTGTGCCCTGGGCAGTGCACAATGAGCTGTTTCTTCAGGTGGGGGGGGGGGGGCCCAAGCCACTAAGCCCTTCTAATGCTGATCCTCCTGGTGCCCTGGGCACACCTGCGCCCTGAGCTATAACAGTGTGGGGACAAGCCTGGGATGCCCTACAACCTCTGCCACTGTTAGGAGGGCTACCTGTGGCAGTGCTACACATCCCTGCTCCCTGTTGCCAAGGAGGACATCACCACCAGCATCAACGCCTTTCTTGGCATGTGAGAGGCCTGTGCCCACCTAGCTACGGGGACGCAGGCTGCTGAATAAAGTTCTGAACTGTGTCATGCCTGTCTATGTGCTGGAGAGGAGGGGGACAGGAAACCCGGGGCCAGCCCTGGATGCCTGCCAGCAGCACTTAGGACAGGAGTGTGGCCAGAGACTGGGAGCTGCGCAGCAGAGGCACTTCACCACAACACCTGCAAAGATACAGTGTTGAGGGTGAGCAGCAGCAGAAAGCCAGGCAGCAGGCCTGGGGTGTTTTCAGGGCTAGGCAAGGCATGCAGCAAACTGCAGCCCATTGCAGCACTCACCTGTGGCCAGGTAGCAGCTCTGGAAGGGGATAGTCGAGGCAGAGATAGCCTGTGGCCTATCTAAGGGGTACATGAGATCTGCTGGGCTCACAACAATAAGCTTGTCCAGACTCCTTCTGTGTGTGCCCCAAGGCACAAAATGGCTGCAGGCTTTTATACCCTGCAGCTAGGGATTGCCAGAGAGCAGGTCAGGCCTGGAGCAGGAGAGGTGGCCAGCCAGAAGCCTTGAGGCTGGCCTCAGGCTGGCCCCTTAATTGCAGGGCAGACCCAGCACTAAAATCAGTGCTGGGTTGTGTCTACCTGTGCATTACTACGCATTAACTAATCATGACTAAATTTGATACCTGCACTTGCAGGTACCAAGTTTAAGTGTGATTAGCCTATGTTAATGCACAATAAACATGTACATGCGTAGACACGTGCCTATACTGTGCATTAATCCAGGCTAATGTACATTAACAAGTAGAATAAAACAGTCTACATGCCTCTTGAATAATAGCAAAGAATATTGCACTACCTGTCTGGGAGGATGTAAATATTTCTTTGATATAATTGTAATCAGGGATAATGCCTGGCCTGACAGACAAATGCATATCTGAGGGGAGAAGTCATCTACATACCGTACACATGTTCCCTTAGCACTGAATAGAAAAATGTAGCTGGATAGATATGATTATGGTGCTAAAGGCATGCCTTGGAGAAGACTCTTTATCCAAAAAAAGTCCCAGGTCTGAGGGAATTTGTCTAGACCCCTAGTTAAGGAAAGACTATGCCAGTAATCTGGCAGCTACAGGCGCTTGCTGAGAATACAAGTGAAGAAATCCTGTGGGGACTACTGCCTAGTAAAGGAAAGCAGTTGTGTCTATTGTGTCTGTTTATTTCTTGTATTCTGCTTTCTCAACTTACAGTTACTCCTTGTATGATTTTTTCTGATTATGTAATAAATCTTTTTGCTATTTCTTATACCTTACTAGTGGTCTGTGCTCAGTGTGTTTTCGGGGCAGTTGACAACTACAGGCTTGTCACTTCCTTGGGGGTGAAGATGTATTATTTCTGGTTTTAACTGAAGACCCATGAACTGGAAAGCATGTGACCCATAAATTAGCTCATCAAGGTCATTTTGAATCCTAATTTAAGTTCCAAGGGTAAGTGCAGACAGTCAAAAAGCCTGAGGCTGAATCGATGAAAATCTTCACAGGTTTGTCTAAACTGCATCAATTGAACCAATAAGCAAGTGAACAGACATTCAGTTTTGATTCCAGAAATGCAGCCACATGCTGCAGTGGCTCAGGCCAGAAGCCAAGGGGCACTAGAGCAAGTCTCCCTGTTCATCTAGAGCAGACAGCTGGGGCCAAAACTAGCCCATCCATCCTGTGAGTGGGCCATTGTAGCAGAGGTGTCAAGCATCCTGGGATGTTGGGGGACTGAGAGTTAAGTTGAATCTGGAGGGGATCTCGGACAGAAGTTCAATAACCCCATTTAACCTAAATTAGTAAAGTCTGACACTACATCCATCCAGGTTTCTCTTAAACCTGTTTCAGCCATTTTGAAAGTGGTTTATGTGCACTGAACTTCTGTTGTGTTACAGATTCAAACTGATTTCCAATCACTTATGAGATTTGTGTGTAATTTCTATCCCTAGCCAAGGTGTCTTCTACCCGATCCACCTGCAGATTTACTAAATGTACCATCAATTCCATTCCCCAACTCATTTAATTAACATATTGAACAATATCAGACCCAGGTAAAACCTATGCGGAACTCCTCTTTTACCTCCTCTCAGTTTGACCTTAAACCATTAATGATGCCTCTTTGTTGTGTTTGACTTCAGTGACTTGAGAAGGGAAGGAATGATTATAACGATAAAGAGTAAATCTAAGTATTGTTTTCTTAGTGGAAAATAACATTTCAGGGACCAATTTTGGAGAAAGCTTAGTAAGTAGTTTTGCCAAAAAAGAGATTTTTCTAAAAGGTTTCTCATTGAACACTTTGTTTTGAAAATGTCAATGTTTTCCTTTAATTTTTCATTTTGAAATTGACTAAAAATTTTAAAAGGGAGCTAAAAAAAAAGAGGGAGAGGTAACCCAAAATGAAATACAACACTTTATTCTGGGTTGAATGAAACATATGAGTCAACCCAAACATTTTTTTGTTTGTTTTACTAAAAATACCCAAGTATATTCTTTTCCATTTCTATGTCTGTTTCCAAATAGATTTTTGTATCAAGATCTTTTCAACTTGGCAACCATCCCAAAACAAAATCCATTATTTGCCTAGTGCTAGTAAATATTTAGGAGTGCTCACTGGGGTGAAGTGAGAAGATGACACATGACCTAATAAGAGCCAGAAAACAGGCTGTAGGGCACATACATGGTCAGTGACTGAGACACCATGATAAAAAGTACAAACTCTGCAGTTAGAATAAGCCTGAATTATGATAGTGTGTGCTTAAGCATTATTACCATAAGCAGTAGCATGGGAAAATAGAATAAAGTCTATTCATCAAGGCCAGTAGTATTGGACCAGGGCAAGTGCGAATAGTTGCTTTTTGAGGAACACTAACAGTAGTTAGAAGTAGCAGCTGTAATAACTTGATGCTTTATCACGTGTTGATAGTGTGTAAGGCAGATACCTATAATCACTTCTTGCTGGCCTTGGCCATTTCAGGGGGCCTAGGACAAGCTGCAGAAGTATGGCTAAGCAAAAAGCCCCAAAGCCTCTTGCTGAGTGACTAGGCAGTGAACCTTGGCAGATGTGGCAATCAGCTTGGTCAGCAAAGTAAAGGAAGCCATCCATATGTCTAGCTACACCCATAATGGGATCAAATTAAACAGAGCACACAGCCTTAAAATAGATTATACAATTATATGTACTATGTACATTTATCTAATTAGTCATGCACACAATTTAGAGTAATTTTATCTAGACTAGTTCCTTAGGTTATTAATGAGAATGTAATTTGGAAACAGTGTCAAATGTTAAAGTTGAGGTATATCACATCCACTGGATCTACACAGCTTTTCACTTTGTCATAGAAGGAAATCAGATTAGTTAAGCATGACTTGGTTTTGACAAATCCATGTGGGCTGTTCCCAATCACCTTGTTATCCTCCATGACAATGACTTTCAATGAGGGTTTGGCAGCACCCTGGGGTGCCTACAGATCCTGTCAAGCTGCAGGGTGCCAATCACTATTACCATTGCCAGGATAACAAATATAATTCATAAGATATACCCAGAGATTTCAAAAAGGAATCCTTAGTGTTAAATCATTCTGACTTACTGTGGTTTTTCTGAGTTCTCTGCAGCAGAAGAATTTCTCTCTTATTTTTCTGTAGTTAAAAAATGAGTTAAAAGTAATAGCTGGTATTTTCTGTGGGGTGCCTTGAGTCTAAAACAAGTTGAGAAGCACTGCTCTGTGATGTGCTTGTGGGTATGAACACATCAGGGTAAACATCACAGACGGAAAGGGTTATACAATTTTGGGACAATGCTGTTGTAAACTGACCATGAATAAATTTAGGGTGGAAATTAGAAGGTTTCTAATCTCCACAAGAGTCAGGTACTGGAACAGCTTCCCAATAGGAAAAGTGGGAGCAAAAAGATGTAACTAGCTTTAAAATGGAGCATAGCTGTTGTAGGTGAGGGCTTAAGTGATGCTATTGAATGTGACTGCAGGGGAACGGACTGCATGATGCAAGTGGTTCCTTCCCATATACTCTCTCACTCAGGTCTCCAGAGTCCCGACCCAGTGCTCTGTACTAGGTCATGCTGTCTTCCATTAGGCCAGAAGGAATAAGTGCTACTATGACAGATGAATTGGTAAATCATTCCTGAGCCTGGGATTCCAGGGATGACCTCCTGGATATGTAAATCTACTAGATTAAGAATATTTTAGGGAACCACATGGGGGCAATATCTGGTTGAAATTGTAAGTAGGATCCTCTTCTTGGTTTAGTCTTTTCACTGGCTGTGTATGCTTATCATTAAATAAACCCAAAATTTTCTATTGGAACAGTTTTCTGTCAGGAAATGTTGATTAGATGGAACTGAAATGGGAACATGCTGATTGCATCAACACCTTGAGTAGAATCCAGGCTGGTTTGCTTTCCTGCCAGTTTGCGTACCAGCCAGCCAGCTCATTTGCAGGCAAGTTGCTTGGCTGGTAGGCTCCCTACCTTCTGGTCCCCTAGGCTTCTTGGCTGGTGGACTTCCCAGCTGTTTGGGTTCATCAGGTCCCAGGCTGACCAGGCCCCAAGCTGGTTTGCCAACTGTTTGCCCAGAATTTGTTTTCTAATTCTGCTTTGGTTTTCAGTTCAGCATGAACACAATTTTGGATGAGCAAACTTTTCTGGCCCGCTTTCCAGAGCCTTTTTGCTACAGCGGGGAGTTTGACTCTTACAGCTTAGAAGACCAGGTGACTGACAGCATTTAGACACGCTCCCATTTTCCAAGAATTCCCTAACCCGCTCTTTATCAGGAACCCTCAACACACAGATTTCATGGGACCGTCTTTGTCCAGAGTTCTTCTCTTAAATGGTTCTTGATGAATATACATTTTAATAAGTTCGGTATTGTGCTTGTCATTAATGAGACATCCTTAATAATGTTTTATACCAGCAGTGCTCACTTCTGGCTCATGGGCCAGATGCAGCCCACAGAGTCATGTCATCCAGCTCCTGGGGCTTCCCACAAGTCTAGAAATTTGGTAGTAGAAGAACAGTGACATTTACAACTGCCACTGTTCCCCTGCCACCAAATTTCCAAGTCCTGGAAGCCTGACATGGACCTGTGTGACCTGGCACAGGGCCCAATCCAATGTCTGGGGCCAGAGTTGCACTGGATCAGGCTCATGCTCCACACTGGATTGAGCCCCAGCCCTGTTCTGGGATGGCCCTAAGCATCAGATCCTCTGGACCAGCTTTGGGCCTAACAGCTGGGCACCTCTGTTTTATATCCCTGCTCATTTGTTAGTAGTCTGTTTTTCTTTAGCATCTATTTTTCTCTGTTATTTTGTAGAAATCCTTTGGCTAGCATATATTCTGCTACCTTTTCAGACCCTTTCCTATTTTCTCAAATTTTTATTTCTCCTGTTAACACCTTGGCTTGGCTTCTCTGCTTTTTATTGAAAGTGTAGATCATCCTATTCAGTTAACACTGAAATAGGAGTAGAGTTAGTAAGCTTTCATCTATTTGGTCTATTTCTTCTGTGACCTCTTATGGAAAGTGAATTTAGCTGATATTAACAGCACCCTCGACACAGAGGAAATACATTTTTCAGGGAGGACTGGGGACCGTTTCTATAGGAGGGGTGGGCAATTATTTTGGTGGGAGGGCCACTTAATGAGTTTTCATGAGTTGTCAGGGTCCACATAAATAAAATCTTTCAGAAGGTATTATTTTAACAAACTATAGATAAAAAAAGGAATCATAGACTAAAATCAAACATCTACCATAGCATGTTAATTTTATTTAAAAAAATATTTTTGTCCTGATTTATGTTGAGTAGTGTGTATAAAGGCGATTACATAATAGCTCATAATAAAGTCTTTCTCTTGTATATTGTTTGGAGGGGTGGGGTGTGGGGGTATGTGTGAGGGAGTGTATTTGTGGGGTTAGGTGTGTGGGTGTGTGAGAGGGGTGTGGGTGTGAGGGAGGTGTTCAGGGTAGGTGTGCAAGTTGGGTGTGGGGAGTGTGCAGGGGTGTGGGCGGATGGATGTGTGTGTGGGGCTGCCTGTGTACTAAGTTGTGGGAGCCTGCCAGGGGTTCAGGTCAGGAGAGGAAGGGAAGAGGAGGGGGCAGAGGGTGCATACAGCAGAGCTTCCTGGGTGATGTGGTGCAGGTGTGGTTTGCCCCCTGCTCCTCTGGCTTGCGGCTGCCCCCACAGTGCTCCACATGGAGCTGAGGTCACACCTGCAGAGCAGCCTGCACTACTCTCCTGCCCACACTGACCCTGCACCGTCCAGCGGGCACTGCCCCAGCCCCAGTCAGCATGCACAGCTTCCTGGTAGGGCTGCTGACACAGGTGGCTGGGTAGCACTTGGCTCCCTCCTGCCTCCAGTGGGCTCCTGCCCCTGTTGCACCGCTCCAGGCAGCAGGTAGTGTGAGGAAGCTGTGGGGACACATGCCAAAGAGCAGATGCCCAGCTAGGCAGGGTGGAAGCTGCAGCTGGGAAGCTCCTGCCCCAGTGTGTGGGAGTCCAGCACCAGCTCCCAGCCACTTTCCACTGGGTGACTGAGGGGGTGGAAGATGGCCAGGAGCTGGAGCTGGAGCCAGGGCCAGAGCCCAACACACTGGGTCAGGAGCCTCCCAGCTGCAGTTTCCCCCCTGCCTGGAGCAGCACAGCAGAGGCAAGAGGAGGAGAAGGAGCCGCAGGAGGCAAGGGGATCTGAGTAGTACCAGGGCAGGTTTGACAGCAGCTCCACCAAGAAGCTGTATGCGCTGGCTGGGGCTGAGGCCAGGGCCAAGGCGGTGCTGTCTGATGGGCATAGCCAGGAGCGGGCAGGGCTCAACTCCATATAGAAAACTACAGGGGCAGCTGCAGGCCAGATAAAATCAGTTGGTGGGCTGGATCCAGCCTGTGGGCCATATTTTGCCCATCCCTAGTCTATAATGTTGCTTGCCATTAATGTTGTAATGTTTCAAGTCAGAATGTTCTGGCAGTCCTGCATAATGCCCAGACTCATCCGACATGCTGCATTTATGCTGGGCCAAACTTTACAGAAGAACCTCACACCTACTGACAGCGTGGCAGAGGCTTATCATACTACACTGCTGTAGTTGAGAAGATGTTTGAAACAAAGGCCTAGAAGAAGAGGATGACTATCACTGTGCATAACATCCATATATCTGAAAAAAATGTTTTGCCTTTTCATGAAACTGGCACCTCTGTGCCAATGCGAACTGAACATGTTTGCCTTGCTTATGTAAAATGTCCTGTGATCTATCTCTTAAAGAATTTATCTAGACTTTTTCTTTCTCTTTAAAATTCCCTTCGCTTTCCCATTTGGGGTTTTGCTTGTTTTGTGTAGGGTGCAGTATGAGTGACTGTGATGCAGCTGAAGTGCATTCAACTTGGCTCCCTTCCCTTCTCTTCCCCTTAAGCAGCATTCTTTCTTTCTTTTTTCTTTTCTAGGCAAGTAGAAAAAGGGGAAATAAGCAAATGCATGGATTTGAATAGGTAAGCAAGGTTGTTTGAGTAGATGTGATATATTTTATTAAACCAATTGAGTAGTAGGAAAAATGTTCTTAGCAAGCTTTTGGGCACAATCACCCTTCTTCAGACTTAGGGAATGTAGATAGTTACAGGACTGTTAAAAACTGGAGATGTCAAATGAACCAAATGCTGTTGGAGGCACAGGTGCAGGTGGTTAGTAAATGGGAACCTCAGGCATGGGATTAAAAAAACAACACAGCTGGGTGGAAGGCAGCATTCACTGACAAAAGCTTGCAGGAGGGATGCCTGGTGAGTTTTCTATGATTTATGAACTAGGACTTTTACCTCATTATTTATTGCAACCCTTATCATACAGGTTTCTCATTTTGCTTATTTAATTTTGGTTCTTTTCTCTATAAAGGGGAAGACTAATAAGGGGGGGGTTGGTTTTTTTTAACCTTGAGTGCACTAAAGCACCCTTATCTGTGTAAGATAACTCAGCTGCTTGTTTTCTGTAACTGCTCTGTGTTGCTCCATTTACACAGGGTATGTTTGAAGGACTGGTGTCTGTGCTTGTAGCAGAAAGCTTTCCACTTTACATCTAAATCAGTATTCTTCCTTCTGTTTTACAGTGAAGGCTTTCTCTTGTTATAATAGCAGTATATGAAATTTGAAACTAATCAGCTTTTATGTGGACATCCAGCATGCCTTGCTTGTTTTGTTTGTAAGGAGAAAAAAAGGTTTCCCTTGGTATTACAATATGTATGCAACTGCCTGACAGTAACCTGGATTGCTTTAATATATAGGCAGTTTCTACATTGTGGCACTTGGGAATAGGTAGACAACAGAATGAAGCCAGAACTGTGTGTGAACTTTAAAATGTGGCAGTTGTGTCGAGTGGGGTAGGGGTTGGAGAGCATGCTTTCAAATATATGCAAAGTAGTGCAAAGTTTTTCAGGATGTTTCTGTCTATTATATATATGGGCTCTCTAGCATTTGAGCAATTCAGAAAGTTAATGCTCCCATTCTTGCAACAGTCCCTTAGCAAAGTGTTATTCCCATTATATAGATGGGGATCTGATGCATAAAAAGAAAAGGGCCAAAGGGCAAACAAGAAGCTTGTGACCAAGCTGGACATTCACTGCTTGTCTTTTTAAATCCTAGCCTGATACCTTGAGTTCAAAGCTGTGGCTAAGGCAAGTTGGAGATGTTCAGTGCATTTTACAAACAAATGTTTGCAAATTTGCACTATGCTTTCAAAGAAAGTGAGAATTTGTTTTAACTTTCCCATTTCCTATTATAAAAGGGGGGAAAAATAAAATGAAAAAAGCTTTTTTATCTCTCATTGATGTGTTCACTTGCCATTTATCCTTTCTAACTTTTGTTGCTGAAGAAAAGAAATAAGTTTATATATTTTTCAGGTTTGGGTTTGTTCCCTCTTCAAAATCCAATTTAAAAAAAATCTGTGAATTTCCCCCCCCCCCACCCCCTCCTTTTTTTTTTTTTCTTTTAAAAGGAGACCAAACAAAAGTTTTGTTTCATTTTGTTTTAAATGGGAAAGGTTGAGAAAAGTGGTGGTTGTTGGGTTTTTTTTTCCTTTTTTTTTTTTTAAATGTACACATTTCTCAGCTGATGCTTCTAATTGCCTTCATTTACATATACATCATGGCTATATTCAATGCTGACTAATACACTGTGCAGCACCAATAACAAAATCAGATTCTGAATATATTAACCGTAGCATAAATAAGTGTTGAAAACCACTAAAGTTAAAGGAGATACATCAGCATAAGTGGATACATCTACATGAGACATTAACTGTGGAGTACGCTACCTAGCTCTGTAGTAAAGTCTCAGCTTCTCCATGTGCAGCCCTATTAGGCTGCAGTAAACTAATAAATGCCACCATAGGTTAATACTTGTCCACACAAGTACTATCCTATGGCAGAGTTATTAAGAGTGCCACAACACACTTGCAGCTAGCCAGCTGGCTACCCCACACTGAAGCACACTCGTACCCTAGCCAGCCCACCACGGCACACTGAGCCGGAGTCCCTGGGCCCCCACCAGCTGGGGTTGCTCCAAACAGCTCAACATATTGTTGTCCTGGGCACATGTGTAAAAGTTGTGCCCAGGAGCAATAAACTCTGGCACAAACTGCACCAGAGTTTATTCGTTAACATTAAATGCACGTGTAAACATGCCCAGTGAAATCAGAATTAGGTCTGCAATGTTTGTGCCAGAATCTCTGAAAGGATATATAGCAAGGGGGTAAGGGTAGGTTCCCTCTGGCAGACACCACAGGTGCTAGTTAAAGGGAGGGTTGAACCATGGATTTTTCAGCCTTGTTTCCTTTCCTTGCTTCAGTCATTTTTCTGCCACCAGTGCAAGACAGTTTTCCTCAAAGTAAGATGTACTTTCTCTCACAAGTCATCTTCATGTAGCCCTGACCTGGGCTAGTTTTTCCCAATTTGTGGTGTCAATGCCACAGTGCTGACTGTTCACCTTGAGGGTGTCCTTAAAACGTTTCCTCTAGCCCCCTCGTGTCCTTTGTCCTTGGCTGAGTTGGAAGTGTAGCAGTTGTTCCGGTAAACATAACCAGGCATGTGCACACAATGCCCAGTCCACCACAGCTGATGTTGAATAATCAAGGCTTCCATTCTGGTGGTGTTAGCATAGTTGAGGACACTGGCATTTATGTGGTGATCCTCCCACTTTATGCCAGGGATCTTCCAGAACTAGTGCTGGTGAAGGTGTCAAGCAGGGCTGCATGATCACACCAATTCTGTTTTCCACCTTTCTTGGGATCATCAAGATGCTCACCCATGACCACCTGCCACATGGCATCAGCACTGAGTACAGGATGGATAGGAACCTTTTCAATCTTTCCCTCCTCCGTGCTAAAACCAAAGTTATGTTAGCCTCGATTATGGAACTTCAGTACACTAATGATTGTGCTGTCATTGCAAATAGTGAGGAGGACCTACAAATGGCCCTTAACTGCTTCTCTCAAGCATACAGGGCCTTGGACTGACCCTTAACATCAGAAAAACAAAGGTGTTTCACCAGCCTGCTCTGGGCCAATCAATTCCCCCAGCAAAGATCTTCACTGACGGACAGGAGCTGGAGACATCCATCTCTCAGAGAAGAGCAACATTGACAAGGAGATCCAGGATAGGATCTGATGTGCCAGCTCTTCATTTGGAAGACTGTATCATTATGTGTTCAATGATCACAACATCAGGACTCAAACAAAGTTCCTATTATATAAGGTTGTGGTAACCCCAACTCTCCTCTACAGCTGTGAAACTTGGGTGACCTACAGGAACCACCTGAAGAGCCTGGAACACCTTCACCGCTGCTGTCCAACTATCAGAGGAGTGAGGATAAGGAGCAAGCTTCCAATAGGAGTAGTGGGGACAAATACTAACTTATTTAAGATGGTGCTTGGTTAGCCATGGAGAGAAATTAGGAAGTGGTTGCTTACAGCAGTAACAGGCTAGAACACATGACCCTTATGTTTCACTTAATTAAAGATGGCATCCTTGGGTGTTTATACATATGGTCTGGCGGGGGGTCTTTAATTAGAGTGGCTCCAACAGTCGCTCTAATAAAGCACCTAGAGCATCATGTATATCAGTATCCCTGCACTGAAAAATGGTAGTGGGGGTGCTGTAACTAAATCTCATTAGATGAGCTTAAATTAAAGCACCCCTACCTCCACTCTTCAGTGCAGGGACACTGGTGCACATGACTGGAGTCTGCTGGAGCCTAGTAATTACCATGCTCTAGCAGACTCAATTAATCAAGTCTGTTCTGATGTGCTGTAATTACAGCTCATCGGAGCAGCCTCACTCTCCGTATATAGGTGCCGTAAGATTTTGAGCCACTTTAATATCACTCACTGTAAGCAGGGACTATGCAGTATTTAGGTCACTGTCTATAAAATCTACCACTTATTTGGAGATCTTTAAAAGTAACTCATAAAAGAAGAGTATGGAATAGTTTGGGGCCCTTTTTTCTGTTCTGTGAAAGCTTTGAAGGAAAAAAAAAGGGCGGGGGAGGAGATGTAGAAGGCTCATTGTAATGTATATCCAATGCATATTAAAATCCATGCCTTTTCTAAACTGATGTCTAGAGAGCTAGTCAAATGATAACATCATAAGTCAAAAGGAAGAAAGTTGATTGGTCAAGGGAACACTTTTTTTTAATTAGACTGCTTAGAGTTCTATTATATAACATCAAAAGCTAGTTAACATCATTGAGAAAAGATGTCTTGATTAAGCATTCAGCAACCTCACTACTGCTGTTACAGTGAAGATTTTGAGATTTTTTTTTCCCACTATTTCAGAAGACTAAGCAGTACTCCTGCAGAAAAATCGGGGAAGGTTAGCGTGGCATCTCTAAATCTTAATATTTCTCAGATGAAAACAAGGCCATTTTTCAAGCCCCATGTACATATCCAAAATGTACAAATGAAAAAGGAATCTAAAGAATATTTTATTTATTTAAGTCACATTTTAAGGATTCAAGAAATCTTAGTGATATTACACAGTGGCTTCATTTAAAATTTATATCACTTGAATTTAATTTTTGGCTTTATACAGATAGGTGTGTAGCCCTTGCTGGTTATATGAATCATAAGATAATTTTAATCATGGCTGTCCAACTTCTTAGCAGTCAGGGCCCACAGACTCAGGGGCCTGGGTCACAGTCCTGGGGCCCGCGTGCGGTGTGGGCTGGAGACCAAGGGCTGCTTGCCCCCCGTGGCCCCACCCTGATCTCTTCTCTGCCAGACAGGCAGCCAAGTGCTTCTCCACTACCGCCTTGCTACATGCACAGCCCAGCTTCCTGCCCCTCCCCCTGCACCTTCTCCCCAGCTGTGTGTGCTACATGGATAGCATAGCCTCCCTACCCCTTAGCTGTGCGGGCAGCCCAGTTTCCCCCCTCCCCCCCCTTGCCCACCTGTGTTTTGTGGGCAACCTGGCTCTCCCCTCTCCTAGCTGCTTGGGTAGCCCATCCTCTGCAGTACAGGTAGCCTAGCTCCCTCTTGCCATGCATGCAGCATGCCCCTTCCCTCCTAGCCAGATTTCTAGCTGCATTGTGGGCAGCCTGGATCCTTACTTTCTTATGTGCAGCATAAGCAGCCCAGCTCCCTTCCCCACCACATAGGCAGTACAGGAAATCTGCCCCCCTGCCACATGTGCATCTTCAGCATCTTAGCCCCTTCCTATTGTACTGCATAGCTGGGAGAAGGGAAGTCACATGAGTAGGGGAGGGAGGGAGAAGCCAGAGCAGTGTGGGGGAGCCTGAAGAACCTGGCTGTTATGCCAGAAGTAACAACTTGGTCGGTGGGGAGGGCAATGGTAGCCATGCCAGGACCCTTTGGGGGCCACAGTTGGACAGCTCTGTGTTAAAGTCAGGTGGTAATAATACAGGCTTGACTGAAATAATTAGGATACAATTAGGACACAGAGGTTCTAGCACACCAAAAACACTCTGCTGCCTCCAAGGCCCCTGCTTTACAATTCATATATTATGCAATTACCTGGTTAATTGCACAATAAGTTCAGACTGGCCACACATGCAAAGTAATTATCACATAATTAACTGGTTAATAATGCATTAAATTAAACCAGCCACATATGCAAAGAAATTATTGCATGATAAAAATGACTGGACAGTCGTAAAAAGAGCCAACCAGCTATAAAGTTAGTGCTTGAAAATTGTGTAACAGATCTATAGCTGGGTTCTATCTAGATTTAATTTGAATGTGTAGCAGGGCCCCAAATGTACTACATAATGCTTTTATTTAATACTTCATAATACAAAGTGATTTCTTACTGTATTATGGGAGAAATCCTGAAAGATCACATTTTATCCTATTCAATGAATTGTATTCACAGATGTATAGATTTATCAGTCTGGAATGTTTAATGATTATGACTACATCATCATTCGTGCCCAGAGTAGCAATGATGTCTGCATCACTCGAGCTATGCTAGGAGCTGACAATTGCTGGACCTATCACTGACTCAACCACTCAATTTTTGTCACTTAAACTGGCTTCCAAATGATAGCTGTAGCAGGAGCAATGCTAATGGAAGGTCAGCATTCAAGGATTCAAGGACCCAATCAAATGATACCTCTTCCACCAGGAGCTCAATGAAAAATTGGCAAATGTCAGCAGTGCTTGGGATGGTTTCAAGTCCACTGTCCTCAGTGACTGTGAAGAGACATTGGATTCTCTACCAGGAAACACCAAGAGACTGGCTTGATGAAAATGACCAGGAGATCCAAGAGTTGATTAACCTCAAGGACAAGGACTTTTATGTTTGTCAGAGCAACATCAACTCCGAGCAAAAGAAACTGAATCGTCAACAAGCCAAGGCAGAGGTCCAAAAAGGACCACACCATGAAGAACAGGTGGGAAGACAAGGTGAAGATGATTCAACACCTCGCTGATATCCATGATTATGTGTAGTTTTTTCAATGTCACCAAAGCCATCTACTGTCCGAGCACTTGGGGACCAGCCCGCTTGAAACCTAAGGATGGAGGAGATCTGTCAAGGGAAGGGTAGTCATCAACGCCCATTGAAAGGATCATTTTGAATATGTAGTCAACATTCTCAGTCAAGACTCTGTTGATCAGTGTTCTCAACTCCATTCTGAAACACTCAATCTGAGATGATTTTAATGAGATGAGAAAAGCCATCAAGCAGGTAAGGGATGGCAAGGGATCTGAAGCCGATGGAATACCTGCCAAAATTTTCAAGCAGGCAGGAGAGGAGCTCGCATAGCTTCATACCTTCATCTTAAGGATCTGGAATGATGAGGAAATTGTGGGGACACCATGATCATGACAATCTTCAACAAAGGGGACATATCCAACTGTGGAAATTACAGAGGGATTGCTTTGCTGTTCATCACAGGAAAGATCATTGCAAGAACTGTCCTGAACCATCTTCTTCCACCTACTCAAGAGCTTCTCCCATAATCTCAATGTAGGTTTAGGACACCAAGAGGCACAACTGACATGATCTTTATGGCTTGCCGGCTGCAAGAAAAATGCTAGGAACAACATAAACCTCTCTCTATCGCCTTCTTTGAGCTTGTGAAAGGGGCTTTTCTGTCAACCGAGAAGCACTGTGAAAAATTCTTCTGAGGTATAAATGCCCACTGAAATTCATCACCATTCTTTGCCTGCTCCATGGGGGTAGTTCAGTGGTGGTTCTCAATAACAAATCTATCCCAGATCTCTTTGAGGTTAACTTTGGATTTAAGCAAGGCTGTGTCATCACTCCATCATGTCTCAATGTCTTACGTCTGACCACCAACAAGCTTCCAGTCACAGTGGAGCCATTCCAGTCACAATGGTAAACTGTTTAATCTCAGCTGACACCAAGACCACCCAACCTTGATCACTGAGCTCCAGTACACTGATGATGCTATAGTGTATGCTCACTTGGAACAGACATTCAGGTAATTGTCGACACCTTTACCGAGGCATATAAGAAAATGGGACTGCCATTTAATATTCAGAAGACTAATGCCTTCCATCAACATGCTCGTAATGAGCAGTCCCCAGCTCTTGTAATTCGGATTCATGGTGAGACTCTGGGGAACACTGAGTATTTTCTGTACCTCAGTAGCCATCTCACAAACAGCTGACATTGATGAAGAAATCCAATATTGCCTCAAATGTGCAAGTGCAGACTGAGAGAACTGGTGTTTGAAGATTGTGGCATCAGATTTGAAACCATGGTCATAGTTTATCAAGCAGTTCTGAACCCTACCTTACATTGTCCATGTCTCAGCTCCATATAGCATAAGATACACCTCGAGCCACTAGAGAAGTCAATGCTGCATGCAGAAGATCCTTCAAGTCTAGTGGGAAGACAGATGCACCAGCATTAGCATCTTCTCAAACAAACACCATGAGCATTAAGGCGATGATCATCCGATTTCAACTTAGCTGGGCTAGTTATGTCATCTAGATGTCCAACTCTAGACTACCAAAGTAAGTTTTATTCTCACCAATTAGTCAAGGTATACACCCAAGAGGAGGGCAGAGAAACTGCTTCAAGGACGTCCTCCAGGCCAACTTGAAAAATTCAAAGTTGACATCAACTTGTGGGAGACTATTGCCCAAGACCATCTAAAATGGAGGAAGAGTCTGCTGCAAGGATCTCAGTACTCTGAAACCTCAGAATGACAACAGGAGAGGGAAAAGCAGGAGTTTCAGACCAAATCAAGAATCCAGAGCCATCCACCCTGGTCAGAAACACATACCCGAGGTTGCAGTAGAACCTGTCAATCCCAGATCGCCCTTGTTAGCTATCTTTGGAGGACAATCAGCCTTGACTACGAAGGATTTTGGATGATGAATGTTTAATGTTAGTGATCCCACTTAACTCTCCAAATACACTTGGAATATGTGTATGCTTACTTGCTTGTCAAATTTGGAATGTTGAGCTGTATGAAATGTTGACATTTCAGTATTTGGGTTCCTCCTGAATTAAGACAAAAAAAGGTGAAATTTTGGAAGTCTCTTTTTTCAGCAAAATGAAATATTCAAAAAAATTTTTTTTGATTGTATTGAAACTTGTTTTTTGTTAAAATGGTACACTTCATTTCCATTGTATCATTTAAACTTTGTAATATAAAAGTCAAACAGAACTATATTAGCCTTTGAAATCTTTCTTTTAACAGTTTCCCACAAAAAATATAACTTCCAACTGAATGGTTTGATTTCATTGAATTGGTATTCTTTAACGCAACAGTTTTTTCTGTCAGAAATTATTTGAAAAACTCAACTTAGTTGTATGTGATAATGGGATATTGACCTGGGTTAGAATCAATGGTTGTTAGTTCATTTCCTGCTCATGGCTTGAAAACTTTTATGTGAGGAACTCTCTCTCAGGCAGGAGGTTTGTTTGACTCTCCAAGGAAGCCACTTCCTTGTCAAAATATTAACCTTTTTGTCACCCTATAGCACAGTGGTTCAACTTTTGTCCAGAAGAAGGGAGGTATTGGGTACTGAATCTTCCTCTAAGATTCCTTTATGTATTTTTATCCAATGACTATTTAGTATGACATGGATAAATGGTCCTTAGAGCAAGGACTGGAACCAAGATTACCCCTCTACCACCAGCTGTAAGATTAGAGAGCTATGCTCATGCTTGTTCCTTTCTCTAGCCTGATGACTCTCTTGTTTCATTTTGGATAAAATAATTAACTTCAGTAGGAAGGTATGAGAATGCCCTCCACAATAGCCTGTGGTCTGAGACACAGGACCCTCTCCTAAGGAATAGGATTTGTGGGTTTGAACTGCCCTGTACAGAGGAGTGCTGAGAACCCAAGTTTCCCACTTATAGAATAACTACTCTAACCACAGAGCTCCTCTTACAGGACTATGAAAGATGATGACAACTGCTGCATTTTGGGTACAGCCCAAAGTTAGTAAACGTGCTCTGAGAACACCTACCAGATGAAGGTTTTAGGAGACAGAAACAGAGAAACACCTAGTTTCCAGATTGCAGAAAGGAAGGAGTTACTCTCCATGAGCAAATAAACACAATTTTAAGCCACAGCAGTAGCTCTGTGGACCAGCCACAGCAGCCCTCCTCCTTCCAGGCACTTAACCTTCCAGGGTTTTTTCAGTGAAGAATTTGCCCTTCCTCATCTCCTCAAAGGGCAAATGCCTGTGTGTGCGCGCATTTGTGCTGCCACTTTTCTAAAAAGAAAAAGGCATGGGGGCAGGGGCACAGGGCAAAGAAATAAAATTTTAAAATGTTTCTTGAGCTGGAGATTCCTCAGGAACAGAACGGGGCGGGTGGGAGGTGGTTTGGCTTTTTTTTTTTTAAACACAGTCTCCCCAAACTAATTCACAACAATGCCAGAGACCTCTCAGCAAGGGATCACTGCAACCAAGGCTGTGAACATAATTTCCAAGTAATATCAAAGATATTACAGTTTTTCCATCACATTTGAAATTGTAAGGAATTTAGCTAATCCAATAGCCTTTGTTGCAAGGTAATTTGCATCATCGCAGATCCTCACAGAAGGTGAGAGACTCCGTACCAGCTATGAACTGACTGCCCAGAGGATGTTTCCATCTATTGACTCCTCTGTGAAATCCTATAAAATATGAACTTTCATGTCTACCCAGGAGAACTTTTACAATCTTTTCTCCAATGCCTGATGAAGGGGGTTTGTGCCTGAAAGCTTGCAATTCAATTATTTTGCAAAAATCTTGTTGGTCTAATAAAAAAAATCATCTCTACTATGAGTCTTTTTAAAAAGCAGCTCATATAATCCATTCCAAATTATACCCATTCATTTCAATATTGCAGTGTAGCATAGATATCTATAAAAACTCACCTTTTGGTCCTTAATACCAATGATTTAATTGTTTTTGCCAGATGTCAAAAAGAATAGAGATACCCCATGTGCTTTGTGATAATTAACCATACAGCCATTGATCATCTTTAGCAAATAAAAGAGAGACTTTGGCAGAGATGTATTGGATTCCATTCTCCTGTATTATTATTTTATGGTTTCTCTTTGACAAATATATATATTTATTTAATAATGTGCTAGAAATTAGAATGAATAAAAATATCAAGAAGTTCATATCAAATACACATTTTAAAGATTTGATTTTTTTTTTTTTTATTCAAATGATTCTCCAAATATTGTGCTAACACAATTTGGGGAGAGAAGTGAAATAACAAAAGTGAATTAAGTATCCTCATTTACATTGTTTTTGATTACTTAAAACAGACATGGAGCTAGCTTTGTGTTCTTCCTCAGCTGATGATTTTCAGCAAATTCAAAGATGAGGAAAAATATTCACATTCTGCACTGAGCAGGGAAATGGGAGGTGGGAATCACTAAGTTCATTTTTTCCTAAATGGTCAGGTATTTGAGAGTGACAATGGCACTAGTAAAGAATTGCCAGATTCTCGTTTTTTGTTGATAACAGAGTAGAGTAAAAAAACACTTTGCATGCAATGAGAATGACCAAAAAAAAAAAAAAAAAAAAAAAATCAGGATATGAGCTATTCCTCTCTAGTCTTCCTCCTCTGAATCACTGCAGATTTTAACTCTGAATCTTTATTTTAGCAGTCATGCTACATCTATCATTACTTCAGACCAGATTCCAAGCACTGTTACAGTCAGTAGTGGGAAGGAGCATATATTTTTTTCTCCAGTAACTGGACCAGACCTCTGCATTATTACATTGAATCAACATAAAATGATGAGGTTAATAAAAGCTTAACACATGCTTATAAATGATCATGTATTTTTGAAACAAATTAAATGTAGGATGATGCAGCCACAGCTCACTCAGAAAAAAATTGCTTCCTCTCAAATTAAGTTAAATTAATCCTAATTAAAACCTGAATTATATAGGATAAAACCTCATTCAAAATAAGTATAATGGGCCTGATTTGCCACTATGCACACTGTGATTTGTCATTTACATTTATGTAAAATGAATATAGAATACTACCTGCTTAGAAATTGTAATTATTTATTATTTTAAAAGCTTGTAATAACACCCACCTCGCCTGTTCTTTGGAAAAGTAAATTTGTTGATATGCCATAAACAGTGTTCAATTTCTAGAGCAGGAATTATGAATGATTGCCAGAGGACAGAAAAGTCCATGAGAAGTTTAAATAGTTCAGTCAGTATCACCTCATTTTTCTAAGTAGTAGAGCAAAGTAGTTGCAGAATACAGGATTTGGTTTGAGCCAATAACTGTCAAGAAAAAAATTAAAAGATAAAATGAAGATGGGATACAAAGGGAAATTCAGATCTGAGTGATTTCAACTCTGTTTTTTATTTATTACATGTCACTGATTATAAATACATATGTAACCCAGGTGGTACTCCAAGAGGTACCCCCCTCTCCAATTGAAGGCCTCGAAACAGGTGCACAAGCGCTGTGGGAGGTGCAGGGACTCTCCTTCCCCTATAGAGCAGAGCCAGACCACCACTGGGGACTTACCCATATACCTTTTAACGAGAGAACAGTACTGGGAATATAACCAGTATAAAGCAGGGGGTATAGGGGACGCTACAATGCCCCGAGGGGGCAGGATTCAACAAAGGTTAGACACTTACGAGCATAGAGATATTCATCTAGTTGACAAAAGACAGGGTTAACCAAAACATAAAACACAAACAGCAGAGCAAAAAACAAATACTGGTTGGTGAAATATAAAAGGCACAAAATGTCAAATGACAAGGAATATAAGGCCGAGGTACCAGGGGGGAAACACAATGGCCCCTTTCCCCTGCAACGAGAACTTCTTCTTGTTTGCTTACTCATCCAGCTGGGATTTGAACGTGGATCTCCTATGTGGTAAACAGAAACTCTACCACTCAGCTACCAGTGCTGGTACTGTCCCAAGCTGCGAGGGGTCTTGACCTTCCAGGAGCTCTGGCCTCACATCAAGCTGCCTGGCCTCTTATTGGAGGAGCTGGAAGCAGGGCTGGGAACCTCTCAGGTCACTGCTCAGATCCTTGCTGGAGCTGGGGAGCCTCTCCTGCTGGCTGCAGCCTCTCGTAGGGGATCCTGGAGCCCAGCAGGGAGCCTCTCCTGCTGACCGCACGCTGCGCTACTGAAGGCCCCAGTGCTGCCTGCAGGTCCCACTCCTTCAGGTGCTTCTGGGGCAACTGCTCCCGCCCCGCTGGCCCAGCTCTTTGAAACTCCTTCCTTGTGGTCCCTCGCTGGTCTCCCCTGAGTCAGCTGTGCTGCCCCTTTTATCCCCCTCCAGGTGACCCAAGGGGCCAATCAGGGGACATGAAGAGCCAGGCTCTGGGGCCTGATTGGTGAGGAAAGGAAATGCCAAGTCCTCCAATCATCTTTTACCCTTTCAGCTAGCCCATCACACACATTTCTGCTTTAAAAAAATCTGATCTTATGTTAGAGAGATCCCTTTCTAAAAGAAGTGTGAATAATCAGTAGGGCAATGAAATACACTTGCATCATTGCCAAAGATAGAAGTCTCTTCCTCAGCTTGCAGTATGAGGGGGAAATACCAAAAAATCATTTGCCAGTGTTACATATCTCCCCTATTTATCCTGTAATGGGAAAATATTTACTCAGAAATTATCTATTTTTACTGTCATCAACTGTATATAAAACTGTGATCCTGGCTTCGTAGTCTCATTTTAGTGCAATGTACTCATCCTGGCAATTGTTTCTGAATAGCTAAAACAGAAGCTGTCAACATTTTTCAGACTCAAGGCATCCCTTGTTAGATTCAAGGCACCCTGGTACTATGAGCTTTCCCTTGTTTTTTTGACTCTGGGAAAATAGAGCAATTCTGCTCTTGCAAGGAATTCAGAAAGACTACAACAGGTCAGAATGTTTTTAACACTACAGATTCATATTTAAAATCTCTGTTTTTATCTTGTGAATCATGTGTAGGTATTTGCACACCTAAAAGTATAAACATTGTGTGGCATCTCATAGCACCCCAGGGTGCCACAGCACCATGGTTGAGAACCACTGGTCCAAAAGTTGTTTTGTTTTAATACAACATCTCACACCTGTTTGAAATCAAGGCTCATATTCTTTCCCAATAAAATTATCATTATCTTTACAGGCCTGAGTTAATGACCTGTTGAGTACTTATAAAATTGTCAGCTTTTGGATAGCTTTGGGCATGGAGAAACTAAATCAGAATGTTTTTATGGTCCTAAGTGTTTGTGATGCTTTGGCACCTCCTTCCAGACAGACAGCTCAGGAGAAAGGATATGGAGTAAAATGTAGACATGAAAACTAATTCAAAAATACAAAACATTATCTTCTATTCTCCCCTTCTTCACCCCCTCCTTTCTTTGCAAATTTAAAATCTGTCATCTACCAGGAAGGTGTAGCAGGGCCCCACTTTGGTTCCCATTACAAAGAAGGGATGGAAAAAGGGGAATTGCCATTTAATAAGGACCACACAGGCTGGAAAGTCCCTACCTTATGGGAATATAAGGGGGTACTCCAGTAGGAAAGGGCAA
>NW_005842410.1:705144-711475 GCF_000455745.1 Alligator sinensis | reverse complement strand
CAGAGTGGAACCAGGAAGCAAACACTGAAAGTACACTTGGGGGAAAAAGGTGGACCGGAGTAAGGCCAAGGTGGCCAGAAGAAAAGCCAGTTTAATGAAAGCTTTTTAGGGGCCTAAGGAAAGGCCAGTGCTGGGAGGATCCCAGCAGAGATTGAGTAGAGGGAATAGACTGGAATGAGTCCTGACAGCACTGAGTAGCAAACCCATCCCCCATTATCAGGTGCAGCTGTTGACAAGTTACAGAAGGCTACACAAAGGCCCCATACAGATTTTAAAAAAGCTGGAGGAGGAATTAATCTAAGTTTTATACAGTTTTCCCTAAGCATCCCAGTTCAGATTGGTAGGGAACAATATTAATGTTTGCCCTTGGGGGTGGAGGGGAGGTTGTGTGCAAGCAAGCCTGCACTGGCCAAGACCTGCAGGTGTGGGACATTCCTGCAAACCTCCCCAATGTGCCCTGTGGGCTCCCTGGGCTTCTGGAGACTGCCAAGCACAGCCAAGCCCCCAAGTCACCCTGATTGGCTGCTGGGCAGGGGCAACCATGCCCCCAACCTCCCACTGCCTCACTATAGACCCTCCTCCACATCCCACCCTGAGGCTTCAGGAAGAGCCCAAGACCAAGTGCCCTCCCATGTGAATTGCACGTGCCCCCATGTCCTGGCCCTCCTGCAATCTGCTATGGAGTCCCACCATCCATGCCAAACACACAGACCCAGAAGCTGTGGTGTGTCCAGCTTGTCAATCTGCATGACTCTTGAAGTAGGGTGTAGAGCATCATGTGTGGCCATCATGGCATGATGCAGCAGCTCATCATCATGGGATGCAGCTTCGTACCCTTAAGCCAGCTACTAGATGTCCTGCATGGGGCTACTTTCTGCATCCTGTGCCTGCCAAGCATCCTGGACTAGGCCAATGACTTCCAAGTAGCTTATGAGGACACAGCCATCTAGGATGCCATGAATGCAACAGTGCTCTGGCACCACCTTCAAACCATCTACATGCTGGTTCTGGGCCCACACCACCAGCAGTGACTGGTCAGTCAATCAGCTATTAGATAAAAGTGCCAAAAAGCCCCACTAAAGTTCCAATCTTTACAGATACTGCAGGGAGCCAAGTTGAAGTAATGTGCTGCCTCTTCTGAGTGTGTATGGGGCTTGGCATGGGAGTGCACCAAATTTAAAGTGCCAGTTTTTGGGGGGCAAGCATTCAACAGCAAAAACTAAAGTCAGCACCTATGCCCAGCAGTCTCTCCTATGTCACCAACCAGTTCAGTGTACACAAGTCCACAGCTGGAGTAGTCATACAGGAGGTCTTCCAGGTCATCCAGAACATCTTGGGTAACTGCTTCATCTGCCTTATTAACCCACAGGAGGAGGTAGCTAGGTTTCACTTCATGGGCCTCCCCAACTGCATGGAAGCCACGGATGGCGCCCATATACCCATCTTCTACCCAAGGCACCTGAGCATTCATCAAATAAAGAGACTACTTCTCCATCATCCTGCAGGGCAGTGTCAACCACCTAGGCTGCTTCACCCACTTCTTCACCAGTTGGGCAGACTGGACCTATGATGCCTGCATCCTTCACAACTCCTCCATCCCCCAGATGATGGAGAATGGGTGCTATGCTTCAGGAAGTCCCAGTTTTATCATTGGTGCCATCATCATCCCACTCCTCTTCATTGGAGACTTGGCTTACCCACTCCTACCCTGGCTAAGGAAGCCCTAATGGGGGCAGTTTGACTGCTGAAAGGAGCACTTCAACCACTGCCTGAGCAGGTGTCACATGACTTTGGAGTGTGGTTTCAGCCACTCAGGCACACTGGCAGGCTCTCAGCATGCATCACAAGGTGGAGGAGCACCTGCCATGCCTCATCGTTACCGCATGCATCCTCTACGACCTCTGCAAGACTTGGGGGGAGGTCTTCTGGGTGACCTGGGCAAGGATACATAGTACAGAGATCAGACATGCATGGTGAAGGGAGGTTGGGAAGGGAGAGCCCCCCACTGATGTTGGGGGCACTGGCCCTGCATACCAGAAGGGAGTCAGGACCCATGAAACCCTGGCCAACCATCTCTAGACCCTAAGGGATGTAGGATGCTGCCTGGATGAGGAAGGTTAGAGGGCTTTGAGTCCCTGTGTACCCATGCCTTGGCACAGGGCAGTGGATTATCTGGCCTGAGGTCCTCTGGCCCTGTGTCCCCAGAAGCACCACCCACAACCGTGGCTGCCTGGACACTATTTTCTTCCCTTCTCCTCTCCCCAATTCCTCTGAGGGGCACACACTGGGAGGCAGGGGAATGTGGTACGAAGAAGAGATATGATTCAGTTTACAATGTTGCATTTGCCCAACTTTCTTCTTTTTAATAAAGAAAATCAATTTAATGTTGGCTGTGTCATAATGTTTCCTGCCTCCTCAACCTGCCAGTGGTGAGCCCCTTGCATGGGCTCCTGCTTAGGAGCAGGGGTTCCTATGATGGGGTCCATTGTCATAGGATGCCTGGTTCTGGACTCTGAAATGTGGTATGTAGGTGCCAGAGTTGGGGCCTGTAGAGCTGTGCCCAAGTGCAAGGGCATGGGGATCTCTGACTGGGAGTACAGGTGCTAGGGTTGGGGTTATAGGGGCTGGGCCTGAATGTAGGGGGGGTCTCCTGAGCTAAGTGTTGGGGTCTGTTTGTACACTGTGGGGTGCTCCATGTTGGAGTGTTGGGGGTGCAGAGGCATAGCCTGGGGACTTAGATGACCAAGTTCTGGGGCACATACAGGGGACAAAGATGCTTTCCTTGTCCCAACTGCCTGTCTGTGGGGAAAAGGGCTGTGTTTGCTTGGTGCTGGGACAGCTCAGGGTGGGACCTGCTGAGAGCTTGGCTGAAGCAGTTAGCATAGCTAGCATGCCTCCCCACCAGTTTAAGCTTTTCTGCTATAAAGTCACACCCGTTCATTTCACATTCTTTTAAATGATGTTATAACTGCTCTTTCTCAAGCTTCAGTCCCTGCTTCCCCTTTAACATTTCGATTATTTCCAAACATGCATAAAACAATGCCCAGGCAGCAGCTGCATCTTTTGCACTACCACGTGGCTTAGGAGTGGTGCAATACTGTTCAAAACTCAAACCTGCCTCAGTCAGGGGATTTTCCCCCTTAAATCACCCTCTTTCCCTGAGGCATTTCCCCTTCTTCTTTACCCATCTCTTTAATGTCCAGGGTTTCTCCTACCTCAGGCAAGCATCTAAAGGGTTTTTTTCCAGACATCTCCATTTCCCTTATCACACTAATGATCACTATCAAAAAACCCCTTTTACAGTCACTCAGATCTCAACCTAACACAGTATTACTCCAAAATTATAGTTCTAAAGCACAACACTTAACTATTTATGGCACGGTCCTAAAGTTATTCCAGCACAGTTCTTAACTTAAAAGTTGCAGGAGGTTACCAAATATTCTATGAAAGAGGAACCTCACTGAAGGAGCTTGGTCTGTTAAGAAAGAAAAGAGAAAAAAGAAAAAAAGGAAGTGAAAGCTTTCAGGTCTGTGCCTCAGTTTCCCACTCTGCAGTAACTACTCAACAATTACCACGTGATTTGGATCACGTGCTGCCCGCATTCTCCACCAACTTGTTACCAGATTCGCTTATCACTTTGGGGTATGCTCATTTATTAGGGGTACATTTTTAGGGTCTTTGTAATTCTATCAATGTTCTGCTTGTGTTACTTGTGCTTCTATATGAAGCTGTATCTCTTCCTTCTGCAAGTCCTCACCCCAAATGGAGTCTTTCAGGACTCATTTTCAGTGGGGCTGGGTTCCTCCAGCTACCAAATTAATCAAATACATACACATACACAGATTAATGTGACATGCCTGACCTGGACAGGTTGATTAGCATGTACAGGCTGATACCCTCATATGCCAGGAATTAGTTCATCAGGGCAATGATAAAATGCAGTCAGACACAAGCACCCAGGTGAACAGAATACCTCTGAATCAGGCTGACACCCTCATGGGCCAGGATTCAGTTAATTAGGGCACATCTGAGCCAAACTGGGTCAATCAGCCTATACAAGCTGATCCCCTTATGTGTCTCAAACTCAGCACGTCCTAATCTTTTGCTGTCCTAGTAGTGGTAGCCTCTTGATGAGTGGACACCACAGTATTTTTGAGCTTTAAAAGGATCTTTGGATTAGGTAAAAGAAGCGTTGCTGCAGAGCAAGTGGGGAAGGGGAAGTAGAGAAGGAATAATTCACCCGGTTACCACCAGTTTGATTATAAAAGTTATTTATTTCTAAGTATATGAAATTTATGATGGTACTAGTAGTAATAGACATGCAAGGAAAAACAAACAAAAAAATTACAATATTACTCTGGTTTAATTTAGTATTTGGGAAAACCTAGCTGAAGCTTAACTAATAAAATTTAGGTTCAGAAAGCTATGCCGAGAGAGAAAAAGAGAAAGAGAGAGTGAATGCTGGGATTTCATCATTCTAAGGCACTTGGGTGGTTTGTTGACAGGCAAAGTTCCTAGCATCATAGCTGAAGGTTAAGCAGGCGACCGAAAGAAATGATCTGTTTATACCAACTTCTCGAGAACAACAGCAGATGGTATCAGAGAGATTTTTCCCTCTTGAAGCACACTGTTTGCTGCTTTACAGCTTTATTATACTCTTAGTGCAGCCTCTTCAAAGCATTCTTTTAATTGTGTAAATCAAGCGGTAATGGACAGAGAAAATTCTGTTATATAAACAGTTTCAATTTAAATGAATTACCTTTTTCAGTGACAAGGGGTTATCTGGTTTGGAACATCTCAAGAAATTGATTAACAACCAGGAAAAACAAAGTTTTAAGGAGTAACCAGACACCTAGGAGCCAGCTTGAAATTATGATGAATATAGAAGATAAACTGGAAGGGATACCACATTGTTTCTGCTCAGATGACCTAGCTATGCTTGCACTGTGAAGTCAGCATCAGTGTTTTGTATTTTACCTGTTGTGAATAAACCTCATCTCAGCATGACTTTCAGATCTTACTGTTGTCTTTTAACATACTTAAGGGGATTACTTGGAATGTTCATAAACTTTGTGGGAAGGACTTCTACCAGTCATCCCAGGAAAAGTATGACAGCATTTGTGGTCAGGGCTCCAATGGGCTGGACATTGTGATGAACCCCTAACCATTGTTCAAATGTTGCCCATATCCACTCTGACTCGGTCTCTTGCATCAGCATTCCCTAACTCGGCAAACAAGTTTTAGTCAATGAAGTTTAAATAGGCCTTCCATACTGGGACCCGGGAATGTATGGCCCGAGATGCTTATTAAACTTTCCATCTGCTTAGTTTTGGTTAGATGAGGTGTGTATGTGTGGTGTGGGGGGGATAGAAAAAGTGCTTTGTAAGTCGAGCAAACTGGGTGCCAGGGCTCCCTCAGGAACACAAAGCTAAAAGGTAATAAATGAATTAACCATAAGGTGAATCAGATGGGTAGCTGAGGGACAGGGAGAGACCATTGCAACTGACAGCCTTTGTATAATTTTGGGGGTCAGAAAGCAACTGATTTGCAGCACCAAAGGATGTGGCCCAGGATTTATAAATATTAAAAGTTACAGTTTTTGTTTTTAGTTTTTTAAACAGGTCATCTGTAGCATAAATTGAAGCTAACTGACATCAGTGGGATTTTTCCATTGGTTTTAGTGAGCTTTGGCTTAGGCCTTTGCAGATCTATTTTATATCGGATGTCCAATCCGAGGGTGCTGAAGGCACTGGCCGACATCATTGCAGAGCCACTGGTGGGAATATTTGAAAGCTCGTGGCGCACGGGCCAAGTCCCGGAGGACTGGAAAAGGGCCAATGTGGTCCCCATTTTCAAAAAGGGGAGGAAGGAGGACCCGGGCAACTATAGGCCAGTCAGTCTCACCTCCATCCTTGGCAAAGTCTTTGAAAAAATTATCAAGGCTCACATTTGTGAGAGCCCGGCAGGACAAATTATGATGAGGGGAACCCAGCACGGGTTCATGGCAGGCAGATCGTGCCTGACCAATCTAGTTTCTTTTTATGACCAGGTTACGAAACGCCTGGACACAGGAGGAGGGGTGGATGTCGTATACTTAGACTTCAGGAAGGCCTTCGATACGGTATCCCACCCCATACTGGTGAACAAGTTAAGAGGCTGTGACTTGGATGACTACAACAGTCCGGTGGGTGGCGAATTGGCTGGAGGGCCGCACCCAGAGAGCCGTGGTGGATGGGTCGGTTTCGACCTGGAAGGGTGTGGGAAGTGGGGTCCCACAGGGTTCGGTCCTTGGACCGATACTCTTTAATGTCTTCATCAGTGACTTGGACGA
>NW_005842410.1:701538-704486 GCF_000455745.1 Alligator sinensis | reverse complement strand
TCTTCAAGAGGAGGTTAGATAGGCATCTAGCTGGGGTCATCTAGACCCAGCACTCTGTCCTGCTTATGCAGGGGGTCGGACTCGATGATCTATTGGGGTCCCTTCTGACCCTAACATCTATGAATCTATGAATGCTATCTGGATGTGCTACCCCTTTTGGGGTCTCTGGCGCGCCAGTTGGAGGCGCTGTAGGCCACAGTCCAGAGACTACGTGCCATCAGAGACTGCGAGCAAGAGATAGATTCCTACTGCCAGGCCTTTCTCCCCTGGGAGCCGGAGGGTAGACCACCATCTCCCTCCAGGACAAGGGAGATCTCTGGGACCTCCCATTCTGTCCAGTCAAGGGGATAGACCAAGGTGGTCAAGGGCCCTAAGGCCTGCCACACCAAGGACTCTGCCCTGCTGTAGCTCAGCAACAGATACAAACCTCTTGTACCCCAGCAGAGCCTGCTGAGTTGCCAGCTCCTGCAGGCAACACAGGATCTACTGTAGCTACTGCCCCCACTCTCCCCAAGACAAAACACAAAGTGTTTGTTGTGGGAGACTCCATCCTGATGGGGACTGAGGGGGTAATCTGCCGCCCTGACCCGTTAGTCCAGGAAGTCTGTTGCTTCCCAGGGGCCCACATCCGAGACATTGAGGAGAAGTTCCCTAAGCTCCTCCAGCCCACTGAACACTATCCCATGCTCCTTATTCATGTGGGCACCAATGACATGGCTCAGAGCGCTCCCAGCCACGTCATGAGGTGCTACAGGGGTTTGGGAGCAGAGCTAAAGGGTCTGGGGGCACAGGTGGTGTTTTCTTCGATCCTCCCAGTCTCTGGGTATGGGCTGAGCAGGGAGAGGAGGATCCAGGTAATGAACCAAAGACTGTAGCACTGGTGTCATCGGGAAGGCTCTGGCTTCCATGACCACAGCCCGTTCTTTGGTGAGACAGGCAGTGAGCTGCTGGGAAGAGATGGCCTCCACCTCTCTCCGATGTGGAGGAGGCTCTTCTCAGCCAGACTGGCTGACCTGCCCCACTGGGCTTTAAACTAAGCCCGCTGGGGGACGGGGGGACTACTGCCACTGCTGGCCCACTAAGCAAACCTTGCAAAACGAGCAGGCCAAGGCACTTAAGGGAGCCCACCCCTGCCCCAGCCCTGGTACAATCTGTGGGCAAAGCAAGAGCTTCCAAGGGGACACTTGCCTGCCTGTACACAAATGCCAGGAGCTTGGGGAATAAACAGGAGGAACTCATCCTCCTGCTTAACACAAATAATTACGAAGTCATAGGGATAACAGAGACCTGGTGGGACTCCACCCATGACTGGACCACAGGTATAGAAGGCTATACCCTGTACAGGAGAGATCAAGTAGATAAAAGGGGCGGGGGTGTAGCTCTCTATGTTAAGGAAAGCTACACATCCCTGCAAGCTGATATTGGTGATCAGGGTGGATGACTGAAGACCCTCTGGGTTAAAATCCATGGGGAACACGGCACAGGGGACACAACGGTGGGAGTCTACTACAGACCTCCCACCGAAAGTCAAGAGCTTGACCAGGAGTTTGCCCAGGAACTGGCTGAGGCCACATGCTCCAGGACCATGGTTGCCATGGGTGACTTCAACTACCCAGACATCCCGTGGGAGGATCACTCAGCAAAATCTGAATAGTCACAAAGTTTCCTACTGCGTGGATGACCTCTACCTGACTCAAGAAGTCTATGGGCCAATGAGAGGTAAAGTGCTGCTCAACCTGCTACTGGCTACTGGGGATGACCTAATCGGTGACCTAGTGATCGGTGGGAAGCTGGGTGACAGTGACCATGAACTCCCCTTCACCATCTGCCGTAAAGCTGGCAAGTCAGTCAGCAACACTGAAGTCCTTGACTTCAGGAAAACTGACTTTGACAAGCTCAGGAGGTTTGTCAATGAGGCCCTAAGGGACCACAACCCCAGGGGGAGGGGAGTTCAGGAAGAGTGGTTGCTCCTCAAAGGAGCAATCCTCAATGCACAAGCTAATTCTATTCCATCTCAGAGGAAAGGCAGCAAGAGGGCACAGCAGTCCCCCTGGCTCTCCAGGGATCTAGCAGATGTCCTGAGGCTAAAAAGAAAGGCCTACAAAGGATGGAGGATGGAATTCACCTCCAAGAAGGAATATTCTGCACTAGTCCGGTCCTGTAGGGAGCAAATCAGGAAAGCCAAGGCTGAAACTGAGCTCCAACTAGCTCCGAGTATCAAGCACAATAAAAAGTCCTTTTTCAGATATGTGGGGAGCCAGAGAAAAAACAAGGACAACATTGGACCCCTGCCAAACCAGATGAGACAACTGACAACTGATGGCCAGGAAAAATTCAACCTATTAAATGTGTACTTTGTGTCGGTCTTTCATCAGTCCCAAGGGACGCCCATGCCCACTACAGGACAGAGAGATCCGGGTGAGGGAGATCTCCTGCCCTCCATCAATGCTGACCTCATGAAGGAACACCTTGAGAGGCTGAATACCTTCAAGTCAGCTGGCCCTGACAGTCTACACCCCAGGGTATTCAAGGAGCTGGTGAGCATCATATCCCAGCCCCTGGCATGGATCTATGAGTACTCCTGTCACTCTGGTATAGTGCCCAAAGACTGGAAGAAGGCCAATGTGGTGCCTATCTTCAAGAAAGGGAGGAAAGTGGATCTGGCTAAGTATAGGCCCATCAGCCTGACTTCTATCCCAGGGAAGGTCTTAGAAAAGTTTATTAAAGAGGCCATCCTTAACGGACTGGCCGACGCCAACATCCTGAGAGATAGCCAGCACGGGTTTGTTGTGGGTAGGTGTTGCTTGACCAATCTCATTTCCTTTTATGACCAGGTGACCTATCACCTGGACAAGGGAGAAGAGATTGATGCCATATATTTTCACTTCAAAAAAGCCTTCAATCTGGTATCCCATGATCACCTCTTGGCGAAACTGGCCAATTGTGGC
>NW_005842410.1:691279-701513 GCF_000455745.1 Alligator sinensis | reverse complement strand
GGCCCCACCACAATCCACTGGCTGGGAAATTGGCTCTATGGTTGGACCCAGAGGGTGGTAACTGATGGAAGTCAATTGTCATGGTGCCTTGTGACCATTAGGGTCCCCCAAGGCTCTGTCCTTGGACCCATATTGTTCAACATATTCATTAATGATGTGGACATTGGAGTAAGAAGCATACTGGCCAAGTTCGCCGATGACACCAAACTTTGGGGCAAAGCATTCACACCTGAAGCCAGGAGGCCAATCCAGGCTGATCTGGACAGACTCAGCAAATGGGCGGGTGAGAACCTGATGGTGTTTAACACTGAAAAATGCAAGGTACTCCAACTTGGGAGGAAAAACCTGCAGCATCCTCATAGGCTTGGCAGTGCTACGCTGGCTAGCACTGTGGAAGAAAGAGACTTGGGGGTCATCATTGACCATAAGATGAACATGAGCCTTCAATGTGATGCTGTGGCTAGTAAAGCAAATGCTGGTTTGCATCCATAGATGCTTCTCAAGCAAATCCCAGCACATCGTTCTCCCCTTGTATTCGGCCTTGATGAGGCCGCAGCTGGAGTACTGCATCCAGTTTTGGTCCCCACAATTCAAAAAGGATGTGGAGAAGCTTGAGAGAGTCCAGAGAAGAGCCACGCACATGATCAGAGGTCAGGAAAACAGACCTTACGACGACAGGCTGAGAGCTATGGGGCTCTTTAGCTTGGAAAAGCACAGGCTCAGGGGTGATCTGATGGCCACCTATAAGTTTATCAGAGGTGACCACCTGTATCTGGGGGAATGTTTGTTCACCAGAGCGCCCCAAGGGATGACGACTAGGTCGAATGGTTATAAACTACTGCAAGACCGTTTCAGGCTGGACATAAGGAAGACTTTCTTTACTGTCCAAACCCCCAAGGTCTGGAATAGCCTGCCATCAGAGGTGGTTCAAGCACCTATACCGAACACCTTCAAGAGAAGATTGGATGTTTATCTTGCTGGGATCCTATGTCCCCTGCTGACTTCCTGCCCTTTGGGTGTGGGCTGGACTCGATGATCTTCCGAGGTCCCTTCCAGTCCTAATGTTTATGAAATCTATGAAAACCTACATCTTGTTGGTAAAGCTCTAGGTAGAGGTTAGTTGCAGTTTAATGAATCACAGCCATCTATTTACTCTCTTGTTCTGTCCCCATGTGTTGGAGAACATATAGAATTTCATTATCTTCAATAGACTGACAATATAAATGCTTAAATTGGTATTGTGGAAGTAGACATCTACAAGAACAAAAATACAGGTGTTACAGTAATGTTCTTGATATTGGCCCATAGAAATAGTATCACATTACTCCATTGTTCATGAGAGCATTTATGCATTTGAATAATTCCAATCAATTCACTGGAAGAACTCACATGTACAAAGTTAATCTCATGTGTATTTGAAGAATTAGGGCTGGGGGGGAAGGGTTTGGAAGAAAACTCTAATTTTCTCATGCATTATTAATTATACCCTACCATATAAATGGCCCCCTAGCTAGTTGTTATTAATTTAGATTAAATTAAATATTATTTAAAGTAAAGTTATCAAATGCTATTGCTGCACTGGAGCTATTTTTCAATTAAAGAAATATTCAAGCCATTAAAGTGAATAATACATGTGCTATGGATATTATAAATGCACAGAAATACACTCTAAAGCATTTCCAGAAAGTGAAGGCTCACTTTCAACTCTGGAAGATTTAGTATTATTCACTTAGCAAGCTGTTTACTGAAGTACAGAAAATAATTGGTTTTGTTTCAAATTCCTTTTCTTGTAACCTTTACTGGGCACATCTATATGAGATGCTTAATTCATAGAAGACTAATTCTACTGCGCATTTAGCGTGGCTGGCAAAAACCATGCTAACGCACTAACGTACAGTAGATTTGGTCTAATGCGTATTAATATCACTTAAAAAGCATTCATTTGCTCTGATGAATAGCCTGAAGCCGATGAATCCACAGTAGCTCCAATTATGGAACATTAAGTTAATACCTGTTATTACAGGTACTAAACTTAATGTGCCATAATTACGGCACATTAATAAACGTGTAGATGTGCCCACTGTAGCCTTCCTGTAAATCCTGTAGAGCAACATTTATGCTATAATAAAAATTCAGGGAGCCATTTGGACTAAGCTGCTAAAGAACAAGGGACAGCTTTGCAAAAATGAGGTATAATTTTTCGGTCTCCCTGTACCCTCTTCCTCCATAAATCTGTATACCAAGCAAAAGAAGAAAATATGTAGGAGCAGGATCTGGGTCTAAGTGGATGAAAAGCCACCGCAAGAGGGATATAAGAAATAGGCAGAGAGCACACAAGGAATGGAAAGATTAGCAAAGAAGACACACCATAGAGGTCAAAATATATAAAGTGATTGCGAAGTCAAGCTCATTTAGAATATGTGAAGGCTATTAAAAGAAACAGCAACTTTTCTTCATCATTGTGGTGGTTCCAGTTATGGAACCTCAAAATGTTCTTTCTATGGCTAAAGGAACCTCCCTTCAAACCTTTCCCACTATGTTCAATATATAATTTTGCTGTCAAGATGGTCTTCATAGTTTCTACTACATCAACACAAAAAGCCAGCAACATCCAACTCCTTATGGCTGGATTGCTGTATACAACCTTTCACGGGGGCAAGCTGGTGATGGAAATGCATCCTAAGTTAATGCATAAAATATTTTTAGAGTTTTGCCTGCAGCTGTCCACTGCATATCAATTCTGCTGCCTTTTGAACCTTTCCTGCCAAACAGCAAGGCACACTTTATTAGGGCACGGGTAACATCTTTGACCTGCTTCAGAAACGTGCCAGACATTGAGAACTGTTGGCATGCATCTAGGGTGGATGTTAAGTTGACAAAATCAGTATTGTAATTTTTCTTTGACACAGTAAAAACTCCTCAACCTTGCTATACTGATTCTAATGCTTCTTAGTCACCTACAGTGACAGACAAATATATGTCCTATAATAAGTGTGGTTCTTCAAGATACATTTACTGCAGTAGGTCCTTTGACCTATTCTCCATCAGTGCTTTTTTGGAATAATCAGTGATGTGTACTATTAAAATATGAAGTAATTGTGGTAGTTCATGGCTGCCTCACTTTTGATACCCTGGTAAATCAGTACAAGAAAGCATAGGGTATAAAAATAGTTATTGATAATTTAACATTTATAATTCAAAGAATCTGGTCATCTGCCTTCATGGCTCAAGAGAACCTACAGGTAGGATCCACAATGACCACACTCTTGTGAAGTTAATAGAACGGTAATTGTTTTTTCAGTTTTAGCCAAAATGCACTACTAGAAAGGCATTTGGGTACTATACGGAAAATTGAAACTTCTGTAGACTACAGAAGAATAGAATTTTCTAGTTAAATCAGTGCTGGAACATGGTGCATCCTTTCTAAACTCCACTGATATCTTACCAGGCTGTTCCCCAATATCCTTTCTGATTGACAGCACTGGGTCAGGGTAGTCAGATATCTCATGAGTGTTGTTATATTTAAATCTAGTGTTTAATTCTATGGAAAAAGGAAGTAGTCAAATTGGAGGGAAGGGATTTGCCAAAATAAATTATGGAAAATTAAATCTACATTAAATTATATTTTAACACGTCCAAAAATATTTAACCATGAAAACATTCCTAAATGGAATGTGAATGTCAGTGACACGCTGGAGTTAGACAGGGAGTTATGGGAATTAGACAGAGGGTTATAAAAGAAAGACTCTCATCCTAGCTTTTGACAATGGACCTCACTGAGTACTGTTCCTTAGTGCAGCCACTGAAGATTTATGGTATGTAATGCTTTGACTACACAGAAAGTCAGTATTAATCTTATTCTGCTTTTAAATCCTTGGGTCAGAAGGTGCATTATACCTATTTGAATATTGTCATCTATTTAATAGATTGGTTGACACTTAGAATTATCAATTGAGGTAATTGCCCACTTTTATACCCCAATCCTGAAATTGAATTTGTACTAGAAATTGACTTCAGTGGAGTTCCATAAAGGGACAGGGTTATTATAGTCAAATGCAGGATCAGATCCTTAGGTGGTGAGATCTTCAAGGAAGAGGTTATCTTTTTTTGTGTGTACATACTGCTGTCTGTATAGTGGTGTCTTGATCAAGGTAGTTTTCCTATGAGTGTTTATTATCACACAAATGTTAATAAAACTCTTAGTAATAAAGCTAAGATTAATGGACCTAAATTTTAATCTTCATTAAAACAGCCTAAATAAGGAATAAGTCAAGTAAACTCCATGGTACAGTTGGGGACTGGATGCAGGAACCAACTGAAGCTAAATCCAGACATGGCAGAGGTGAGGGTGGTTTTTAGACTTCATTACTTGTTGAGGGACGATATCTATTATTTTAGGTTTTGGTGGTGGCTGGGAGAATGTCTGGTGAGTAGGCTGCAAGTCTCTCTTTCATATTTGGTTCTGTCCTGTCCAACATCCATAACCTCAAGTTTAGACAACTGCACTGCAATCTGCATGGTGATGCCCCTGATGACTGACCGTAAGCTGTAGTTGGGGTAAAATGTAGTGGCCCATCTTCTGAGAGGGATGGGATACCAGCAGCCATAACTCCAGTGTTCCAGAGTGGCTCCCAATAGCTTTCCAAATGTAATTCAAGATGCTAGCTTTGACATATAAGACTCTAAATAGTCTAGACTCTATATACCTAAGGGATTTTCCCCTCCCTTATGTCATGTAATCTCTAAGGTCATCTGTGAGCAACCTTCTGCAAGTACCAGCAATGTGCCAATTTTGCTAGGCAAAACCCATAGGACATGGCTTCGGTAGTAGCTTCTCTGCTCTGGAACTCCCTTTTCTTTGTTGTCTGCTAGAGCCCAAACCTGGACATCTTCCAGAAGCACTGTAAAGACCCTTTTATTTGGGCAAGGATTTAGAAAGCAAGGTTAGATAGGGATATTGTTTTGGGAGTTTTTGTTATACACACACACACATATACACACATATTAACATATATGTACATACGTGTGTATGTAAGAATATATTTAGTAAATTATTCTGCATTATGTTGTAAGCTGCCACAAGCCTTTCTCTAGGAAAGTAAGGATGAGAAGTAAACAAAAGAAGAATAAATGAAATCTGATTCACACTTGTAGTGTCTTAGTTCACACAAAACACTTTGGGAAGGCATATGAAAAGGAATGATCTGGGCTCTAATAAAATCAAAATAATCTGCTTGAAGCGACCATCAGTAAATGAAAAATGATGAACTGATATATGATTCTTGGAATAGAATTATTTTTTTCAGGTTTTTACATGTTAAGGAAAGTAGTTGTTTTGGCACCAGTGTAATGTGTAAGGCAATGTGTTTTCAATAATGATCGTATAGAATGGCTCTCCTTGTTCAAGGATTAATGCATTAAGATTCTTTTTATATTCAGACTAGTGATGACAAACACATTTTCACCAAAACTTTTCTCTAATGTAAAATGCTGATTCAAAGTAGAAACTTGAACCTGAATGGTCTAAGCACCAGATTGTGGGCTATCTTACCATAGATCTGTCTTACCTTTTTCAGTTTTTCATTAAAAAAATTACATTTATAATGTATTTTACCTCATTTGAAGAAAATCATTTTTTATAAACCAAATCTTGAATTTAACCTTTTTTGTTAAATGGAATTACATTTTCCAGTCAGCCATAACTGAAACATCAAGCATCTAATATAATGACAATTTGAATTGCAGGAACAAGCCATCTGGATGTGCAAGAAGTATGGTAGAAGACCAGCTTGGCTTAACAGGGAACTCTTCAGTGAGCTAAAACACAAAACGGAAGCTTACAAGAAATGGAAACTCGGACAGATAACTTGGAAGGAGTATAAGGATATTGCTTGGGCATACAGGGATGAAATCAGGAAGGCCAAAGCACAATTGCAGATATTGGGACATGAAGAGTAACAAGAAGGCTTTCTACAAGTATATCAGCAACAAGAGGAAGATCAAAGAAAGTGTGGGTCCTTTACTAAATAGGAGAGGCAGCCTAGTGACACATGATATGGAAAAGGCTGAAGTATTCCATGCCTTTTTCATCTCAGTCTTCACAGGCAAGTTCAGCTCCCAGATTACTGCACCTGACAGCACAGTCTGGGGAGGAGGTGAGCAGCCAACAGTGGCAAAAGAACAGGTTAGAGACTATTTAGAAAAGCTGGACATGTAGAAGTCCATGGGGCTGGACAGTATGCACCCAAGGTGCAACGGATGTTGGCCAATGTGCAGAGCCACTGGCCAACATCTTTGAAAACTCATGGCAATTGGGAAAAGTCCCAGATGATTGGGAAAAGGCAAAAACAATGCCCATCTTGAAGAAAGGCAAGAAGGAGGATCCGGGGAACTACAGACTGGTCAGCCTTACCTCAGTCCCTGAACAAATCATGGAGCAGGTCCTCAAAGATTCCATTTCTAAGCACTTGGAGGAGGAGAAGAAGGTGAGGAGGAAGAGTCAGCATGGATTCACCAAAGACAAGTCATGCCTGACCAACCTGATTGCCTTCTATGATGAGCTGACTGGTTTTGTGGATGCAGGAAGTGCAGCGGATGTGACATAACTTGACTTTAGTAAGGCATTTGATATGGTCTCCCACAATATTCTCACAAGCAAGCTAAGGAAATACAGATTGGATGAATGGAATGTAAGGTGGATAGCCTCATCAGGCTTATAGGATAGTAGTCAATGGATAGTAGTCATAGAAATACCACAGGTCCCAGCAGCAAGAGGCCTCCCTGAGGCTCCTCCAGCAAGCCAAATCGGAAAACACCTGTGACAGCTCAGGGAGGCAGGTGGCCAGCATGAGGCAGGGGTGGATAGCCATATAAACACAGGCTGTGAGCCAGGGAGGAGCAGTCTGGGCCTGGAAGCTGCACAGAAGAGCCTGGCTGATAGCAGAGCTGCCTGGGGATAGCTAGCAAGGTACTAATGGTTTACAGGGAACTACAGCCCTGAGTAGGAGGAAGCCTGGTTATACAGCCTATAGGCTAAGGTTTAGATATGAATCAAGTGTAAAAATAGTTTGTGTTATATCCAGGGGGCTTATTTTTTGGTTATAAGTTAAAACTGGTGCTTTGCAGATGGGACTGTAAGGGGTGGTCTAAAAGTCCCTTTAATGTCCTAGGGGCATGTGGTTTCCTTCAGCCCCATGAGGGGCAGGCTCAAGGAATTCCAGGAGAGCAGAGCTCAGGGTAGGGAAGTGTTTGGGGCAGGGGGCCCAGAGTGGGGCAGATTGTGGGGACTAAAAGGCCGAGAGCCCAGAGCAGGGCATTGTGTGAGGGCCAGAGGGCCCAGGGCCTAGAGCAGGGTAGTGTTTTGGGCCAGGGCTCCTGAGCTCAGAGCAGGGTAAGGCTTGGGGCCTGAGAGCTCAGAGCCCAGAGGAGGGCAGAGTTCAGAGTCAGAGAGTCCAGGGCCCAGAGCTGGGTGGAGACAGGACCCAATGAAGTCCAGGAGAAGTCTGGAACCCAGAAGCCAGGTATGATGTAGTGGCTCTAGGCTACAGGAAGCATCCAAAAAGCAAAGGAGGCTGAGGCCAGGAAAGCCGAGTCTCAACAACGACATAAGACCCAGGGGTGGCGGGGGCTGTGTTAGGGACAGGTAACTGCTCCCCCCCCCCCCCTGCCCCCGCACCAAGACATGTAATTAGCTGTCAAGCCACAGAGTGAGACTAGGCTTGGAAAGCTCTGGTGCAGCCTCCCTTTCTTCAAAGGACTATAACATCAAGGCATGGTAGGAAAGCAAATGGGAGAGTTCCCAAGTAGGGCAGACTAAGCAAGGGCTAAATAACCACCAGGGGGTGCTGTAGCCACCCCCTAGGACAGACATCTTGTTACAGCCCCTGATTACAGAAAGGATGTAGACAAATTGGAGAGTATCAAGTGTAGGGTGTCACAACCCAATTATAATAGTGCCCATTTCACAAGCAAGTGAAACCATTCAAAGCAGTTTTATTTTACACTAGGTTAAGGGTTAACTAACAAGATGATAGTAACAGTTTTTTTGCTGCGCATGTCAAAAAGAGATTTATAACTGCGACACTAACTAGAAATGAAACTTAGCCTTCTGTGCTTTACATAAATCATTATAACTGGTCAGAGAAAACAGGGAGTAGCCCTGTGAAATAACACCCTAGCGAAGACCGCTAGATAATTGGCGATCCTAATTAAATTTATGACGTGGCGAAAAGCAAGTGGCTATTATACAAACAAAACCCTGCTGCACTTCCGCAAAGAGGAAGAAGAGGAGGAAGAAGGTGAGACCTCCGCACACACCTTAGAGACCTCTGAACGTACGTGTCAGAGTAACTGACAAATTGATCACTTGTCAGTTTCCCCGCGTCTCGACCCAAGCTCAGACGTAAATCAACGACCTGCCGGCCCGACCATTTTTCTGCCTGACCACCGAACTCTTATGCAGACCGACCTATGAACCCTAAGCTGTAACTAACCAAGTATCTCTGACCTCCGTCTTTCACCACCTTGACGGCATGAGTAAATAATCTTGCTTTGCAACCGATAAGCGTCCGCCTAATTAATTCCACTCCAAGCGTGACAAGTACCCGCCTGACGGCCTTCTAAGGCCCCTGGACCGATCCTCTGCCAACCACTGCCCGGGTGGGAGTCAGGGAGAGCTGCTGGCCGGCTGTCTGCCCCTAAGTTCTAGAAAGTCTTTGCTACCAGTTGTCTATAAAGTGCAGAGCTCTCCATTTTCTCAACGGGCATCCTCAGCACTGCCTTCAACGCGCCCAATGGTGTTGACCACACATGCAAGCATGTGCACTTGCAGCAGATCAAATAGAAGCAGTGCAAATTTGAGCCGGGGCTTTTTGCTTCAGCGCACATGCTCGGACATGCACTTTGTTGTGGAGCAAATTGTGCCACTTGGGGCAAAATAACCCTGCCTGGCTCCTCCTGGATCTTTATCCAGGGGGAACTAGAGCCTAAGGCCAGCACCTGTGCTGTCCTCAGCAGTATAAAAAGCTGCCCTGGCAAGTAGCTCAGGACTACTAGCTTTCAGAAGCTTCTGGGGCCCAACTAATTGCTACTTGCGGACGCTACCACTTGTGCCAGCTGGACTGCTGAAGCAGCCCTGAGAGTTCCCTGCACTCTCAGGGCTGCAGCAGTCTGGCAGTGGGGGGCTGCTGTCTGGCTGTGACCTGCTGTGCACCTGCCAGACCTGGATGGGGACTGCATAGCTAGGGCCCAGCTGCCAGTGGGCTGTGGCTACAGGGTTGGCTTCTGTGCAGCACTACTGCCATGTGTGCCCCCTGCCCGGCCATCTGGGCAGCTATGGCCCGGAAGATGTTCCGGATGTGGTATTCTGCTTTGAACTGTAGAAGCATGTCCTCCTAGCCCCATTTGGCCAGGAGGTCAGCCAGCTGAGTCCAAGGTGCCAGCTCTGAGCAGGCAGGGTCCTGCCACTGGCCTCCCTAGCAGGAATTCTGGTGTTCCCTATTAGAAAACTGAAAAATCCCCGATAAAAGAAATCCTGAAGTCACTCTGTATAATACCCACAAATCCATGTTCCTCCACAAGTAAAACAAAAGACCACTATAAAGAGAGAGAGAGAGAGTGAGACAGAGACAGCAGTCAGTTGGACAATGTTTTATTGATATATCTACAGTGTTAAAGCAAGTCTCTTATCATCATAATAAAGTGAACTCTAAATACATGTTTCACCAGCTGCTGTAGCCCCCCCAAATGGCTGCCCCACCCAGCCCAACCCCCAAATGACTGCCTCAACCAGCCTCACCTCCCAACTTGCACCCCCAAGCCCCTAAGGCTACTCCCACAACCCTAGGCACCATCACTTAAAAAAAAACCCCAAAGAAAAAACTGAAAAAAAATGGGAATAAAAACCTTTGCTTATCTTAGAAGGGGTGGGTGGGCTCCAGGGCCTCCTGGCAGAGCCCCCTTGGGCAGCACAGGACAACTGGGGAGCAGCAGAGCCTGAGCTGGGGCTGCTGGGGCTGTCAGCCTGCCCTGCACTGTGCGGGCAGGGCCCCAGTCAGCCACACAGAAGTTGGTATGTGCCAGGGTGGTTGTTTGTTTCTCTAAACTATGGGGCAGGGGAGCAGGGATGGGGGGGCTTGAGGGGATTGGGCTGGCCAGGGCAGGGGTCAGGGTGTTCAGGGGGGCTGTTGAGGGTAGGGGCTGGCCACAGCAGGGGTTGAAGGGCTGGCGGGGGCTG
>NW_005842410.1:680521-691087 GCF_000455745.1 Alligator sinensis | reverse complement strand
ATAGTCCCCTCCCCCTTCCTCCAGCCCCCCCCCGAACCCTTACTCACCAGCACCGGAACCCTGGTGCTGAAACATGCGGCCCGGCTCACTGCGTGTTTCAGCACCAGGGTGAGGGGCCAACCATAGAAATGCTCTGGCAGCCAGAGTGTCTCCATGGAGGACCCAGCCTCTGGTTGCCTCAGGGCACATGCCCTGCCCTGCTTTTGTAAACTTCATTGTTTTTAGACCCCTGGATTTCCAGGGGTCTAATTTTCTCCCCGCACTGCAAACATTTTTTCATTCCCACACATGCCTATTGCCCTGCCTCAAAAGGCATGTGAGCTGTAGTCTGGATGTGCCCATTGTGTCTGGATGAGCCCATTGTGCTTGGATCCAGCTCAATATTCTGACATAAGCTCTCATAGCATCCTAGAGGGATTCAGAAAGGAAAAATCTAACCTGGCTAACATATTTAAAACACTGACCTTCCCTCCCTAGGGAGGTGGGGGAGAACCACACCTTTTGTGCACACGTGAAGTAGAAAGGATTCTTCTCCTTCCTCTTGCATCATGTTGGTGTCCTCCTTTTGGTCAGTAATCTGGTAATTATATCACTTTTCTAGAGAATGAGAGGCTAAGGTTTAGGCCCTGAAGGAGTATGAATGCATATCACCAATTAAAGAGAAGGATTTATCTGTTTTTCCAGAAAGAAGAGACTTGCAAAAGAGTGTAAGTGAAGTTAGAAGTCAAAGTGGCCATATTAGATACTTTCTGATTGTCAGCATTAGGTAAACTCTAGATAGTCACTTTTCTGGATAAGATAGAGATATTTAAAGAATCTACATGACTTAGTAGCATTTTGACTGTTGTGTGATTTGGTGTGGACTAGGAACACATTTACTTATGTAGCAGGCTTATCTTTTCAGAGCTTAGGTTGAGTCCCAGGATCGAGAGTCTGCTGTTTGATTGGTGGAGCCTGCCTACCAGTCTGGAGGCAGCACAAGGGAAGCAATGCCCCACCCTTTTCTGAAGAAAGTGGGCAAGGAGCAGCTGGACTTGGATCGGAACTGCACCAGCCAGGTCCAGAGAACTTTGGGGATAGAGCTCCTAAAGAGTATAAAAGGGGAGCATGCTCAGCAAGCTCAGGGAGACATGCAGTGAGGGACTTAAGAAGAGTGGAATGAGAAAAGCTGGGGAACTCTTCCCCAGCAGGCAATAGGCCCAAGGCTCCTGCAACCACTACTAGAGTAGCAGCCTTGGGACCAGTGTGAGACCGGTCAGGCTGTGAACGGTGCCTGGGGACAGTGCACAGAGACCTGGTCCTGGGACCAGTGTGAGACCACTCAGGCCCATCATGGTGCGTGGTTCAGTGCACAAAGTCCAAGCTTTGGGAGTCACAAGTGGCAGTTCAAGCCTGCAACCCTGGGGGTGGCCGAGCGTCACAGTGTGCGTTTCAGCACGTGGAGCTAGGGCTCTGGTAGCCATGAGCAGTAGCTCGAGTCTGCAACCCCAGAGGGCTGGTGGGTCCCATGGTGCACAGGGCGGCACACAGGCCGGGGCCTTGGGAGCCACAGCAGGGAGGCTCAGGCTCATAACTCTGGCAGGTGGCTGGGCGGGAAGGTACACGAATGGTGCATGGAAAGTCAGCCCTGGGAGCAGCTCAAGGCTGCTCAGGAACCACACAGTGTGCAGGTCAGTGCATGGAGAGTCAGCCCTGGGAGCAGCTCGAGGCTGCTCACGTTAGCCACGGCTCTAGGGCAGATAACCAGAGCCCCGCAGTGTGGCTCAGCATTAAACTAAAAGAGCTCCAGTGCCTTGAGCAGGGCCCGGGAAGGGGAAAGACCCCTGGCACGAGGCTGGGGAACCAGAGTCAGTGAGAGCTCAGCTCCCATAGGAGCTCCCTAGGTGCACAATGCAGGGCCCAGGGCCCAGAGGGAAGAACCCTCAACTCGAGGCCAACAGCTCCAGGAGGCCTGAGACAGTGTGGGGACCCAGAGGCCAGATAGGCAGCCCCCAGAGGAAGGACTGTGAGTTATCGGGAACCCTGGTCCTGTAGGGGAGGTGACCTCAGGCAAGGGACCCTGGGGGGAGTGGGCCTAGGGGGAAAAGACCCTATCCCATTTGAGGGACCAAGTGGTTGGAACCCAGATAGGGTGTGTCTAATATCTGGTACAGTTATGTTTCCTATTCGGTATCTATTGTTATTGTTGGTGTTATAAATAGTTGGGTGTATTCATTCTGTATAATGGGCTCTGTAAGGATGTCTTTATTAGCTAACCCACTTGTGGTGTAAACTTGCTGGATTGACTATCCTGGATGCCACCCCTCTTCTGGGCCTGAGGCATAGGTACTTTCCCGAATGCCCTCCCTAGGGCCAGCTTCCTCCAGCTAACAGACCTCTATATGTATATTTGTATTTTTATCTGTAATTATATCTATTTTAAAGAGTTTTATATATATATGTTGGTAACTCAATAAATTGTATATAGTTAAGAAATTTGGGCTTGGGTTAATTCTATAAATGTTTTAGAGATGGAGTAGGATCTAAGTCTACATATATTTCAGAGCAGAAAACAAGATAGTGCCAAAACTCAATTGCCTTATGTTTACAAGTACCTCACAGTATGTGGTGGGACAGTTTACATGAGCAGGGGCAAGAGGATTGGACTCCAGGGGCACGTCCAGATGAACATGCACATGCATTTCCATGGGAACAATAGCAATGGCACATTGTTGTGCCACTGCTGTTTGTGCCTGGGGAGTGCTTGTGCATGCACAATCTGGCATGTGGTAAATTGCCCCAGTGGGATAGGGAGGCTGGTCCCAGCAGCCTTATCTCAGGTCCTTGGGACCTCCTGGTGGCAATCTGACACACAGAGCCTGGCCAGCAGCTGGAGCGTGGTTCCAGTCAGCCAGGTTCCAGTTTCAGGTGGTGCATGCTGCCACCATGTGCACTGCCCTGTATTTTTCAGGTGTGGGGGTATTTTATGACACTGGGATCTCCCAGTGTCAAAGAAACTCTGCCACACTGCAAATTAGCAGCATGGCAAATGTCTGCATATGTGGCACATGCTGTCTGCAGCACCGTAGACAGGTCTGCAATGACATATACCGCATGTACACATTCATCTGAATGATCCCCTGAAGGCTAAGACAATTTTAAGCAAGACTTGGTTGGCATCTGTTGAAGTAGGCTGCCACCTATGAAACCAGTTAGGCTCCAAGGTGCTATTTCCCCCTGCTTTCAGTGTTATGAATGTGATTATTAATATGAGGCCAAATTGTGACTCCTTTACTCCAATCTCTCAAAAGCTACTTGCATGAAAACTCCCAGTTAAGTCAATAGAACTACTTGTAAATGATCACCAACAAATTGTCAAATAATTTAAGAATCTGAGTCTGAAGTAATAGTAATAGTAGCTAGTGTAATTGCCATGTAGACAGAATATTAGAATAAATCAGCTACTTGTAAACAGGAAGTATCAGGCTTTGCACCTGCATGCACAAGACATTAAAATTTGAATTAAAAAATACGTGCAAAAGGAACTGTGAGTGTACCCAGCAAATAAAAGATACTTCTGTTTATAATGTTAGCTGCATTTACACCTCAATGGCAATCAATCAACATATGTTTGGAACTGCTTAAAACACATTTTGTATATGCAGTGAGCAGACGATGTCTGTTAGTTGACTAAATATCTTTATGAGTTCAAAATGTTAGATTACATTCATTTCTATGTTTTGTTCCCTAAAAATGTGTAAAAGAGTTGCCCTTACATTTTTCTTAGGCTTTAAAGGATGGCCAACATTTTGATAGCAAAGAATCTCATTTTATGCCCAGAATATGTTTGGGGGTAAATCAGGAAAATGTTGGTTTCTAAAAGAGAACAATGTTAAAGGGTTTTATCAGGCTATCCTTCTTTTGTACTAGACCATTTATCTACAGTATTACAATTGGAATCTGAGTTGCTACTAAGATTGCCGTGCTTTTTAAAAAGTTGCCATTTTGTTCTGACTAAAACTATGGAAGACACTAACAGGGAGCCAGGGACTCCCATTACTTTAAGGGAGAAGCAGCTGCAGGGAGGTCCCCAGTTAGGGGAAGATTACTTATCCTGGGCTTCCTGTGGGAAAATAAGCAGCTGGGGCACATACTGTTAAGTTTCAAGTGCCTATTGGAGGGCTAGGCTGCCCAGTGACTGGTCAGTAAAGCAAAGCCCTGCTTGAGCAGCCAGAGTACTGCTATGGCAAGTACAGTAGCTGCAGTAAACTGCCCATTAGGATTAGAGAGGAACAGCTATGCTGGGGGCTATAGAGGCACCTGACCTAAGAGAGATTAAGCTCCAAGGGGCTTAAAAAGCTGGCACCTGCAGAAAGGCAGGGAAGGCCAGTGCTCCACAAGGCATGGAGCTCATGTTGACAGGCACTAAACACTGCAGATAAGGAGATGAAAGCCTGTGGGAGGATGGCTGGGAAATAGTTGTTAACCCCAAGTGGAGGGGAAGGTTTTAATTGGCTTCTTGGGTTTGGGGGTTTGTTTTCTCAAGTTTAAACTGCTGGCCGGGGCAGGGGCACAAGCCACAGGGCTGTCTAAGGGACATGTTCCTGGTTAGGTACAGGGCTCAAAACACAGACAGGCTGAAGTCAGGAGGGTTAAAACCTGACCTGGAAAGGTGATAGCAGTGGCCTGAAGCCAGGAGGGCTAGGACCAGAGCCCAAGAGGAGCAAAACCAGGGCCAGAGGGTTGGAGCCCAAGAGGAATGAGCTAGGGGCTAGAGCCGATAACATGAGACCCAGTATAGTGGGCCTAGGCTAAGGAGCCCAGCTAGAGCAAAGGGGTGGACTCCAGGAAGACTGAGGCCCAACAAGGGCCTGTAAGCCTGAGGAGGTCTGACACTGGACTGGGGCAGAGTGCCCCAGTGAAATGATAACCAGTAACATCCATGAGGCATAGGCATGGCTGTAAGGGTGGAAGGAGGCCATGATAGCCCTAAAGTTACCAGGTGCCCTAGGGGCAGGGACAGGCCAGGGAGGCCAACTTAGTGCTTGAGGGGCATGATTGGGACTGGTGGAGTCCAGGAAAGATCTACTGGCCAAAAGACAGATGAAGGCTAACGCTGAAACCCTTGGGCAGCCTCCCTTTTTTGCAAATCAACGAAGTACATCAAGGCATGGCAGGTGAGAGAAAAGGAAGGGCATCAAGGGAACTGGAGCAGAACAGGAGCCATATGGCCACCGGGGGCATCATGGCCACCCCTGGGGCCCAATCCTCTCAAAAAGACAGAGTTGTCTTCACTGCTTGGTAATACTGCCCTCTTGGAAAAAAGTGCCCCACCATATATTGTAAGTTGCCCTTGTTTCTAGACTTCACCTTCCATGTACTAAGAGCCATTCTGTCAACATCAACAGGTTCGGATCAGGCCCTCATCTCCTAGAGCAGCGGTTCCCAATCTGTAGTCTGTGTACCACTAGTGGTAAGCATTAACAGGTTTATTATAATTACTTTATGACAAAATTTTGCTGGTGGTAGTTAAGGTTAAACTGAAAAAATCGCTGGTGGTACTTACGGTTGTATCATTTTAAATTGGTGATGCATAATCTGTCAGAGTTTGGGAACTGCTGCCCTAGAGGAATATAGTCTATGAGACTATATCCTTATCTCCAGCCTATAGAAGACAAATAACACTATATAAGAACATTAGATCCTTTCTCCTAGGTAGACACTCAGCTTTGGACAGAATGGGGGGGGGAGGCTAAGAAAAATATGGGAGAGTGATAGTAGCTAACGCTATTCTACATCCCAACAACCCAACCTCCTGTGCAGTTCTTTTTATACGTATGTAGCAGCTGCCATGAAGTCAATTTAAATATTAAGTCTATTCTCTCTGTGAAATGTAGGTAATTTCCATTAGACTTAATGAGAGTTATTCATGCATCAAGGAAACAACATGCCTTAATGTTTCTCCATTTCCATTCTTTTTTTTCTTTCCAGTACGGTTTCTAAAGATTGTTTCTACACTGTTTTTTTCAAATTGGATCGGTGAGTTTGATATCTTTTGGTAATTTATTCTAAAAATGCTTTTTTTTATCACTTCTGCTATTCAGTCTTCTTGTTCAACCAGACCAAGTTCCAGTCTCTGCCTCCATAGTACCAAGCCTCAGTCTCCATTCACCCTCCCCTACCAGTCACAGTTTCTCTCTCCAGTTTCCTTGTCCCAATTTGTCTTCTTTCTGTCCTCCTCTCTTCCCCCATTTGGCTCTCAACCCACTATATTCAAGCCAGGCAGCTCCCTTCTTCAACAGCCTGTGCGCCAGCAGGGGGTTCTGGGAACATGGGAAGCAACCTCCAAGCTCTCACCTCCAGTGGCTTCTTCCTGTTTGGAAATGCTATTGGCAGCAATTGCAAGGGAAAGTCTGGCTAAGTTCCTGTAGCACTGGGCTGCAGCACGCTTAGTCACTCTGAGGATGACGCATGTGTAGTCCTCCAAGCACTCAGAGTTGTGAGAAGCTCAAGTGTGCTCAGTACGAACTGAATCTTCAGCTAGTTTAACTGGTAAAAACAGATGAATGACTTTAATTAGTCATAAGTTTATAACTTCAATACAGGGGTATGGGTTGTACCAATGTTGGTCTAAGGACACAGGCAGAGAAAGTCCTTTGGGTAAATCTGATATCTTTTATTAGACCAACTCAAATAGTTGGTCTAATAAAAGTCTAATAAAAATCTGAAGAATTTTCTCAACTATTTGAGTTGGTCTAATAAAAGATATCAGATTTACCCAAAGAACCTTGTCTGCCTATAACTTGGATAGATATCCTCAGGAAGGGGGTAAAAACACATTCACACATCAGTGAACTGACATGTAGTACCATATTTTTTAAAGGTACTGAAGAACCTAAAAATGCAGATAGGAACTTAGTGGGATTTTTTTAAGTAACAGATTGCTCTTCATCTTTGGAACTGGAGCACTTTTGCTTACTGCCTTGGGAGGCGAGGAACATGGGGTGGGGGAAAGTGGAGGAGGAGGCTTGTTTTTTATTTTGTTTTTTCTCTTCTTGTTCCTTGTTTTTCATTGTTTGTAATTCCTTGCCTTGTAACGTGAGAGTATGTTTGGAAAATGGTGAATTTTGCAGTGCGTGTAAAAATTAGATGGGGGTCAGTTTTATATCTCCCTAGAGTTCATTCCATAATCAGGAATGCTCAGTCAAGATCACCTTCTCTGACTTCCATGAACTTTCTTCTAGACACACTGCATTGCACTGTATGAAGGTCCTTGGAACACCAGCCTTAGCTATAGTCGAGTAAAGATATGTTAAGGGCCTTTAAACATTTAGGGACCAGTTCAAGAAAGCACTTAAACACATGTGCACCTCTTTCACACTTTGACTATTTTGGAAATAATGACCCTATTCACAGGCATCAAATTGGCATTGGAAGTAGGCTGGGAGTTCATGGAAGATGAACTAGTGATTGTTCTTAACAGCTTTACATTTGAACGGGGCTTCATTTAAAATTTTCGGGTGATAGAAAATCCATCACAACCTGTAGTAATTTCAGTGGAGAATTTCCATCGCTGTTCCAAATGTTGCAGTTGCTTTCTAGTCTTAGTTGGGTTTAGCTTGAGCTTCCAGCCATTGGATCTCATTATGCCTTAGTCTGTCACATCACAGAGATCTCTATTATCAGTCTTCTGTCCTTCAGAAAGAAGAGTACATTAGCGTACAATCAAGTTGCACTCTCAATCTTCTCTTTGGTAAACTAAGCACATTAAGCTCCAATCTACCATTTTCCATTCTTTAATCAATCTTGTGGCTCTTTTTTGAACCATCTTCAGTTTATCAACATCCATTTTGAATTGTGGTAACTATATCTGGATGGTGTGCCACTAGAGGTAGCAGCAGTGCCAAATAGAGAGGAAGAAAACCTCCCTTTTCCTACTCCAGATAGTGTCTTGTTTCTAAATTAATAGTTTCATGTTGGAGTTCACGTGCAAATGATTATACTGCTACCTCCTGAATCCTTTTAAGGACCTGTGCATCTCAGGTAAAGTCCACCTTTCTATAACTACAGCCACCCTTCTTTTTCCCTAGATGTATCACATGACATTCCTGCATATTAGAATTCTATTGTTTGCATGAAAATGTGTCCCCTCCTTATCATTCACTCTTCTAATCTTGTAGCATCAGTAAACCTTATTAGGAAAAATGCTGTTTATTTCCAAGTCATTGATAAAAATATTAAATGGCAGAGGACAAGAATTAGAATGCTACCAGAGATGCACTTGCTGATGATGTTTCCCTGTTTACAGTTAGACCATTAGATAGCTAAATTTGAATCCATTTAACTTTCGCCATAGTGATTTGTTTTTAATATCTGTATCAAAATGTTGCGCAGTAAGTTAAATATCTTAAAGAAGTCTTCACGCGTTACATCACCATTATTAACAATTTTATCAATCAGACATGTAATTTCATTTTTTTTAAAAATGAAGATATTATGACAGGACCTATTTCCCATAATTTCATGTTGATTGGCAATAATTATATTTTCCTCCTTTAATTCTTTCTTAATTTAATCCTATATCAGCCATTCCATTATTTTGCCTGATGTCAGGCTGACAGACCTATAATTATCTAGGTTGTCCTGTTTATCCTTTTTTATCACAATATTAGGTCCCCCCGCCCATTTTCTGAAATGAATCCAGTGTTGTACTACTTACTGAAAATCAGCATTAGGAGTCAGAAGAACTGCCCAGCCTGCTCTTCTAAAACTCTCAGGTCTGCTGATTTTTAAAGAGGTAGCTGCTGTCTAACATCTTCTTTAGCAGGAAAAGTATTTCATATCAACAGAAATGACTATGTCTGTTGCTTCCCGAAACAAAATAAAAATATATTAAATGCAGACTTCTGTCTTTTTCTGCACTATTCTTGACAATGCCACCTTTTCCATTTAGTAATGGGTGCCCCTCATGTACTTTAAAAAAATCTTTAAACTTTAACTTTGCTGGCCCAATTTTTTTCTCACGTTCTTTTTTTTCTTTTATCGACTTACTTTCTATCTTCTGTTTTATATTCGTTGCAATCAACATCTCTTTTCTTCCATCTGTTGTTAGTAGTCTTAGTTATTTTGTTCTGGTTTTTACTGCTCAGTAACTCAGATCTGAGGTTTTTTTTTAGCTAGCCTAACCATTTCTCTCAGTTGTGACTTTTGAGGCATCTAGAGAAATGCATTTGAATGAATCTCAGTTGTCTCATGTAATTTTACATTTTTCTATTTGGATTGTTTCTCTCAACTGATTTATCTCAGAATTGTTTTTTGGCTTTGTGAAATTAGCCCTTCTCAAGCACAAGTGTATATATTACTGATTTGGACTTTTATGCTTTGTACATATCAAATACGAAATATGATCAAGTTAAGATCATTTATACCTAAGGTATCACTAACTTTTAGATTTTTATCCATTCCTCCTTATCTGGCAAGATGACATCTAACACAGAATTCCCATGTTCGATGTGACAGTTCTTGAGTTATGAATTCTCATTTATAAGATTTAAAAATGCTGAGGGTGTCTTAATACTGGTAACATGAGACCTCCAACTTATGTCTTGAAGACTGATGTCCTCTGTGATCATGCAGATTTTTTTCTAAATGTTATAGATATGTGCTCAGAGCAAGTCATCCTGTCCTCAGGTGGGATTTGGTGGTATGCAGCACGAACCAAATAGTCCCTCCTTTTCTGCTTGAACTGTTCAGACATTAATTAATAGGAATTCATCATCATTTCCTTCCAAGTTATCAGTGACTCTAACATTCTGACAGAATGCTCTTTCCCCTCCCCTCATTCCTTAGCCCACTCATTCCTTCCCAAATAGGTTATAACTAATGATTTTAACATACCTATCATGTGAATCCTCCCACCAGGTTTAAATACCATCTAGGTTGAAATTATGTTCATAAATGTACTTCAGTTCCTCTTATTGCCCAAACCTCAGCATTGGTGCACAGGCAATTAAAGTGTAATCTGAGTGGTACTCGTATAAGTACCCCCTCTTCAAATGAAGGGGTGGTAGCAGATGCTGATGTGCTGTGGGAGGCAAAACTGCCTGCTGTATGCAGTTTTCCTCCTCTCCCTATCGAGCCAGGCCAGGAACAAGTTACACTTAACTATGTACACGTTTAATAAGATATAAAAGTTATAATATTAACATATATATTCATATAATACAAGAAATTAAAGTAATATGTGTTATATACCTATACAAACACACTATGCACAGGTGAGGGATCAGGTAGTCAAAACAGGGGGTCTCATTAAATGTTATGCAGTCTTACACTCTAATAGGGCACAAAGTTTACAAAGCATATGACACAGGGTTCACACAGCATGAGTTGCAGAGGTCACAAAATATGAGGCTCAGAGTCTAGGGGAGAATGGACAAGGCAATAAGCTGCGTTAAAGCAATGTTGATGCCCTGGGGAAGGATGGCCCCAGATGATGTAAATGGGAGCCCCAATATCCCAGCTGCACCCTTTGACCCACTCAAATAACCCAGCTAGCTGGGCTTCAACCCGAGATTCCTCTTTCCC
>NW_005842410.1:673066-680490 GCF_000455745.1 Alligator sinensis | reverse complement strand
TAGAGGGCTCCTCCCACCTGTTTGCCATCAAGTAGGAGGGCCCTCCTCCCCTCAGGAATCCCTTTCCCTGGCAACTCATGACTCTCTGGAGCCTGATGAGGCTGCATGCATTTCTCCAGGTAAGGCGCTTTCTTCCTTGGCAGGGGTTCTCAGCTGCTCAAGGCTCTCCTGGCCTTTGGCCCTTTATTGGCCCTGTGCACCATCCCATCCACTGGTGGCCCCTCTTGCCCTGTGCACTGCCCCATGCACCTCTAGCCCCTCCCATGCAAGGGGGGAAGGGGTTGAAGACCTGAGCCACCTGGCGCAGGGCCCAGGGTCTCGGTCTGCTCCCAGACCCTCCATGCACTGATCCGTGCACTGGGTGCCCTGCCTCATGCAGGGGTTTGGAGGCCCAAGCTGCCACGTGCAGCTACAGGGTCTTGGTCCACTCCTGGACACTCTGTGTACTGACCTGTACACCGTGTGAGTGGCCCTGTGCTGGGGTCAGAGACCTGAGCTGCTGCATGCAGCTCTGAGGTTTGGGTCCACTCCCCGGACCCTGTATATACCGACCGGTCCACCACATGCCCGGCCTCATGCCGGTGTTGGAGACCCAAGCTGCCACGTGCATCTCGGGGGTCTCAGTCCACTCCCAGACTCTCTGTGCACCAACCTGTGCACCAACGCCCACTTCCTCATGGCGGGGCTACAGAGTGCAGCCACTGGCCACTCCCAGTCCAATAAGGTATCTTCCAGGCTCTTCTGAAACAACCACTCCACCACGCTTGCCAGCTCTGCCAGCTCTTCTTAGCCCTTTTCTTTGTCCCTTGCCACAGCTGCCCGTGTGCTAGACATGCTGCCTTTTTATTCTTTTCAGAGGCTCCGCCCCCAGAATGGGAATGGACAAATTAGAGAGGGAGGGTGTTAGTCCCCTCTCTGGTCCAGCTCTTTGCCTTGCCCCTGGGTAGGGGTGGGACAAGCCTCTCCCTTGCCATCACCTGATTGGTGGGGAAGGGGAAATGCCTCACCAATCACTTTAAGCCTCCTCAAAGCCAGTGTCCCGGGCTGCCGCCGGCAAGCCTGCCACAAAATTAGCCCTTTTCTTCAGGTCCCTTGGTACCATGATTAATTTTGTTCTTAACTTTTTGTTTTTGTACTAATTAAGTGTTCATTTGTTTTCTCTTGTCACCCTCTTCTTTTGTTATTAGTTTAATGCCCTTCTGTCTAGTCTAGACTTCATGTCCCCTAGATTATTTTACTACTGAGATGGAAGCCATATAATTGGTGCAGCCCCTCCCTGGGCTTTAGTCTGATAGAAAATGGACAATTATTGCAAAAAACCCAACAAATTTCCACCATATACTGTTTACATAGTTAGTAATTAGTTTCCAAACCTTTTGCCATCTTCCACTTACATTCGCATGGAGAAGGGATGTCTCAAAAGATCCTTGGACATTCTCCTCTTTCAGAACCCTTCAAGCTTCCTGGAAGTTATCAAATAGCTGTGAGATGCTTAATTATACACTGTCTTTAGTTTAAAGATGCACCATCACTTGTAGATCCTTGTCTACCCACATAGGACTATCCATTGGAGAATGTTTCTTTTATTCTTCTTACAATGATATCCTCGCAAATGATCGCCCATCCCTGTTAGACAGCTAGATATCTTTTTATGGTCCACTTGTCTTTCAAAGGCATTGTCCCATATATCTTTCTATTTCCTTTGATCAGCTAGTTCCTCAGGGATATGTTCTGCAGTTTCTGTACTGATATCCTGGTGATAACTGGAAAGTTCTACTTTATGGAATTCTGCATAGTCTTTGTTTCACTGACATTCATGAACATTATCCAACATTTTACCTCGGCCTCATGCCCCTGGTGATTACGAAGTGTCAAATCTCCTCTTGGATCTCCTTTCTTTCTTACTCCTTGTGACCAGTTTGGTTTTCCCTGCAGTCTGGGGTGGGAATGCTTCCCAAATCTAGATGTGCAAGAACTCCATACCTTCTCTGATACTGTCTAGTGTCTGGACCTTCCCTTCCAATTTAAAAATCTTTTCTGTTGGTATAGTCTTCCTTTATTCACAGGAAGTCTATCCTGTCTTCAAGCAAGAAAGAAAACACTGCATATATGTTGTCTGTCAAAACCATTGATATATTGCTGGCTAACATAGCATATAATGTGCAACTACATATAGAAAAACCCTTTGCCGCTAATGCCTCCCAGCGTGATTTACCTTTCAGCTGCTCATGTGGCTGCCAGGCAACTAAATTGCTTACTGCACTTCATTGATCATATCTACCCAGTCACTAATAGTGAAGGATCAAACACAAGGGCTCATCAAAAAGCCAAAGATCACCATAACATTGCTCCTCCCAAGACAGAAGCAAACAGACCTGTCCCATCTGCTCGCAAAGTGGCCCACAACCCACTACATAAAGAACTAACACACATTATCCAAATACACTACTATATGTCTGTCTCTGTATGCAGAATAACAAAAAAGTACAGTCAGACACAGTGCCCCTGCCATATCCCTCTGTCATATCTCTGTTGATTTCCATTGGTCTTCTGGATAGTGCTTTTCCTGCATCTTTTCTCAACACATGAGGTTTGAGCCCTCACATATATATGTTTCAGTATAGTACATACCCTATATATGCCCGAAACTAGCCCTATTTGTGATTGTGAACTTCCTATTTTAAAGGGTAAAAAGTGCTCCTTGATCTGTTTATAAAGAATCTAAAAAAAAAAGTGTGGGGATTCATTGATGGTTTTTAAAAATGCGTGTTAAGTTTCCTTGGAAACTGCCACTACCTCTTTCCAACTGAATCTTGATTAAACATCTCTCTGTCTGGGGGACAAAAATCACTTCTTACCAATAATATTGGATTTTATTTTTCCCCAGTTAATTGCACCTGCATCCCCCATCAGATAATGATAACATTTCATAAAGACTCTGAGGAAGCTACTTATCCATCACTGTTTTCTTTTAACATTTATACATCACCAGTTCAGTGAGTCTGTTATTTATAGTTTGAGCTGTAAAAAGTTCAATGAGGAGGTCTGTGCTTGTTATTCAAAAATGCCTGAAAAGCTCACAAAGGTTGAACATGAAATAGCTAAACCAGCAGTGTAACAGTGTACTTGGTGAACCTGCTGGACTTTTATCTTGTTCATAAGGTATCCAACCAGCCCCCCAGAACTGTTGGAGGCTCCTCTATAGAATTACAATTGAGTTATCCTGCCGGGTCAAACACAAAAGACAGTGTTCATAAAACATACTTATTTTATATACTTGCTACTGTTTCTGGGAAGTAGCTGCTTTTGTACTCCCCCTATTACAAATACCATTGTGAAGGAGTCATTTGCAAGAGAGGAGAAAATGGTACAGGGCATTCTTTACTCCTGTTGGTGATCAGATACCCACATTGGTAGTTCTATTGGTTTTTAACTGGAAAAAGCTTGCCTAATTTTTATTCAAATTTAAACTGCTTAGAGCTGAAATCTTCCATTGGTGTGTGTAGGGGGGGAAAGGTAGGCTGCAGAAATTCTTTTACTGGTTGTCCACAGGAATATTAACATTGCTAGCTGTGCTACATGCTACAAAAAGCATGTATACAAAAGGGCATGACTGTGGCACTGATTGGCTCAAACACCGAATAGAAATTATATACCAGCTGATCCCCTAAAAGAAACGTTAAGCAGCTGTTCTTCACAGCAATCCTCGCAAATGCCTCTGCAGAAAAACACCATTAGCCATCACTGCAATACACAGAATGGCTCTGGTTGCAAAACAGCTCTGAAGTGTGGATCCGTGGTTGGTTGAAGTGATTTGGCCAACATCTCTGTGTTGCTCTGACAAGAATGTTTCCCTTTGATTTTCTTCTCTTTCATTTAACTGTTTTCTGGCTACTTTATTGTATTGGATTTTATTGGCAGTGTTTTGTATGTATGGGAAGCTCATGGGCTGCTGGTAGTGCTAATACAGACTGCAAGGTTTGACATAGCAACACAGCAGATTAACTTTGTATTACAAGAGCAGTAAAATATGCACAGTATGCATACTGCTTCTTTTAGGCATTTTTCCCACCTTATCATCCCTTCACAAGGGAGTGATCCAGCAGTCCTTTTTCAATCAAATTGCCCATTTACTTCCCTGAAAGATTTTTCTGTGCTAGAATAGCAGCAGTGAAACCTACAGAGTAGGACACTGACCATTACGATTTCCATTAGAATTTGTAATTGCTATTTGAATTATGATTATACATTTTAGGAGTATTCATAGTGGCTTTTTATTCTACTTGGTATCATTTACCTTTGTTACTGCTTCTAACAAACCAATTTCAATTTCTTCCTCGTTGGAAAGGAATTAATCCTTTCTGAATTCAAGTGTTATATCCTGTACCAGTGACCAAAAGTTTCAGCGTGCCAGAACCTCTGTTGATGTAAATCAAGTTCGCTCCATGAAAATTCCTGTAACTGTATGACTGTTGCATCCCCACAGAAATCAAAAGAACTTCTCTGACTTTTTTTTTTTACATCACCTGATGATCCAGCTTATTGTTTCCATTGAGTCATAAATTCACGGTATGGGAAAGAATTCATTAGCTGAAGAAAATGTAGAAAATAGCACAGTTCATTCATATTCTCAAGGTAAATCATTAGCTTTCTCTATGCCTGACAGAGCTCTGAGCTAGCAATGAATTCCTTGTACAGCGTTCTTGTGGGGAGTGTGAATAGCACTGTCCTTATTCATTTTTGTAGGTGTCTTTTTAAAATATCAAGCTGTTTATCTCCTGTTTTCTCAGTCTTTCCCAGGCTTGCCTATATTCTTGACTACTTTCCTCAGGAGCATAATGATGAGTGGGTGAGTAGGGCTCAAGCCTTGGGCACTGCCTAAGGAGGGGGGGGGGACACTGAAATGGAACTGGGGGGTGACACCTCACCCCTTGTCCCACCCCTGCACCTTCCCTGCAGCATCTCCAGTTCCAGCTCTGGTAGCAGGGAGGGCAGAGAAGCACTGGGACATGTGTTGCATGAGCAGCTGTGGGGTTGTGTGCTGGGGAATATGCCACCTCCTTCTTTTACTACTGAAAAATACTTTTTTTTTTTGGCCACTTGACATGTTTTAGCAGCAAAAAAAAAAAAAAAAAAAGTGACAACTCTCGCAGCAGCAAGGAACCTCCAACCACTGCGCCTGCACCACCACAGCTATTCTGCCCTTCTTGCTGTCAGAGCCAGAGTGACTGTAGGGTGCAGGTGACACCGCACTGCCCAGTGTGCGGTACTGCCCAGTTACACCTCTGACTTCCCTTCTGAATTGAAGCATTAGTAACAGTTTGTACTAGTCGCCATTAATATCAATAGATATTGACCCCTGCTGTGTGACAGGAGTTAATATCATGGTTACCTTGACCCTTAACCTGAATAGGGTGCTCGAGGACTAGAGAAAAAATAATTTCTTATTTTGATTCCCTTTCAAACTCTCGTATTTAATGCTGTAATGGACAGTAACTTCAATCTTAGAAATTCTATATTCAGTCTTAGAGCTAAAAATGGGCAATCACTGTGTGGGCAAATGAGGTGCATCATTGCTTATAGTTTTAACAAAAATCAGTGACACAGATTTCAGTCAGATATACCCAGCTCTCAAATCCAAGAAAGCTGAACTGTTTAATAACTTGCAAGATTGAGATTTTAGTACAGAATTCTCCTCCCAAATGAAAACAAGGTTTGTATCCATGTGTTTAGCATTAGACTTCTTAAGCACCTATTTCTGCAACACACCCAGTACTGAGCTCTGTTCTGAGAACTCAATGAGACTTAAAGAACCAAATCTACAAAAGGACATTGGTGTCATAGTGCTGAGCATTGTGATGCTTGACTTTCTGGTACTGTAATAAAAGCTACAGCCTGGAGTGAGGCATATAGGCTTTTATACAACTGGAAAGAGTTAGACACCTAAACTAACCAATAGGAAATGTTACAAAGAGGGTTGAGATTTAAATCCTGCCTCTCTCTTTTCTCAGCCTAAAGAGAGATGTCTCCCTCTTATAGGGATTCCTTTTCCAAGGTGAGTTACCCAATTCTTTTCTTTCCAAACCTAAGCATGTATCTTCCCTCCTTTCAAAGCCTGGTCAAAGCAGGAGGCAGACTTGGGCTCAGGCATGGGTGAATCAGGCGGTTGCCCAAGGCTAATTATTATTATCATTATCTCTGGCAAAGTGGGGTCTCATACTAAAAGTTCACCCAGGGATGCCAGGATTCTAGGTATAGTGCTGGCAGAAGGATCCAAGGGCCCTTCTTTTCATTTAACAGCTCAGTATTTAGAAGATTCACCCAGGGTGGCAAAGAGCTGGGTTCACTTGCCTCTGCTGCCTAGCAAGATTCAAACTCACATGCCTCTCTACCCGTTAGAAAGTCTCAGTCACCAGGTTACTACGGTCCTATTCTTTGGCATAATTAGATTTACCAGTCACAAGTTGTTTGGTGTGTAAATAATTCTGATAACTTCTTTGCTCCATAGGTTTACTCACCACATTAAGTAATTACTTTTACTAACATAAAGCAGAAAACTGTGCAGCCAGGCACCTTAGGCTGCTTATACATGTGCTTGTGGGTGGGGACAGTGGGGTATTCATAGATTCACAGATTCATAGATGTTAGGGTCGGAAGGGACCTCAATAGATCATCGAGTCCGATCCCCTGCATAGGCAGGAAAGAGCGCTGGGTCTAGATGACCCCAGCTAGATGCATATCCAAACATCCAGGGTGTTTCTATATCATGCTTTTTTTTTTTTTACTCCATAAAAGCCTTCCAAATACCATATGTCTCACCTACAGCACTCACCTTTTCCCCAAAAGCCAGATAATGGAATTTGGAAAGTGCATTATATGTGGGCATTTACGATGAGGGCAGGGTCTGCTGCTTACTAAGTGACACCAAAATTAAACTCTGCAGCCATCCGCTGGGAGAAGAACAACGAGCAGGCTCGGTTCCCTGGCTGCTGCTACTGTTACTTGCTACAAGGAAACGGGTTTTCTTCCTTCATTCTGCCTTTCAAAAACAAAATGCATATTACATTCCAGGGCATGTTATAGGTGAGAAAATACAGCATCTCGTTTTCATCTTCCTGTGCAACAAAAGCAAGTCATAAATCCTCTTTTTTCCACCCACAAACCAGAAATCTTGATTCCCAGCAAAACCTAGTCAAAAAACCGGTAAGCAGAGTTACCCTGGATGTGCACTACAGCCATGTCCACATGAGCATGGACGTTTGTTTCTCCGGGGACAAGTAGCAGTAGCACACCTTGTGCCATGGCTACTTGTCCCCAGGGAGTGCCTGTGCTACGTGCCCTCTGGAGAGCGGCAGGTTACCCCAGGTGGGGTAGGGGAGGCTGGGGCCAGCAACTGTGCTGGCCCCAGCAGCCTTACCTGGGGT
>NW_005842410.1:662472-672654 GCF_000455745.1 Alligator sinensis | reverse complement strand
TGATAATTTTTTCAAAGATTTTGCCAAGGATGGAGGTGAGACTGACTGGTCTATAGTTGCCCGGGTCCTCCTTCCTCCCCTTTGGCCCTTTTCCAGTCCTCCGGGACTTGGCCCATGCGCCACGAGCTTTCAAATATTCCCGCCAGTGGCTCTGCAATGATGTCGGCCGGTGCCTTCAGCACCCTCGGATGGAGCTCATCCGGGCCTGCCAACTTAAAGGCATCCAGTTCTTCCAAGAGACTCTGCACCATCTCAGGGTCTACGCATGGTAGTCTGGCACCTTGTTGCTGCCTCTCTACAACCCCAGTGAGAGACTTGTCTAGCCCCTCGCTTAGGAACACTGAGGCAAAGAACTCGTTGAGGAGTTCAGCCTTGTCCCCCCTGTCCATCACCAATTGCTTCTGCACATTTAGCAGGGGTCCTATTCCTCCCTGGGCCTTCCTTTTATTCTCTATATATCTAAAAAACAATTTCTTGTTGTCCTTTACTTGGGATGCCATCCTCAGCTCCATGGTAGCTTTGGCTATTTTAATAGAGTGATTCCCAGACAGCTGCTTTAACTAAAACAGCTCACCATCATATGCATAAAGCCCCATGCACATTTCCATCCTGGATCAAGTTAAATCACAGTCCCCCAGCATTCTTTGCAGCCCTGGGCTAGGCTGTGCTATCTGTTCCAGGGAGCAGGGCTGGCCACACTCCTCTGTTTCCTAGCCGAAGCGGTGAGGGCTGCCTGACAAGGGGAGGGGTGGGGAAGCCCAACTGGAGATGCAGCCTAGTCTACAGGGGGGACCGCTCCCCTCCATGCAAACTCCGGCTGGGGGCTGGGGCAAGGGACGGGGTTAAACACCCATTTCCCAGCTCAAACTTACTGCTGGCTGCAATAATGAACTACAAATCCCGGAGGTACCTGGAAGCAGGAAGAGGAAGTGATGAGCAACCCTGCAGAGTCCTACTGCTGTAATTCTGGACTGCAAATCCTAGAGTTATCAAGCACAGCAGGAAGAGGAAGTGAATACAGCTGGAGAGGCATTCTCTAGCACCCCTCAGCTTCTGGCCTGAGCCACTGCAGGCATGAGGCTGCATTTCCTGAAACAAACCTAAATGTCTTTCCAGTTGTTTCTCAGTTTAATATTTGTAGCTTAGACTAACCTGCAAAGACTGAATCAATTCAGTCTTGGGCTTTTTGACTGTCTGCGCTTAGCCAAAATGACTGCAGGATACTTTATCTAAAGCTCATTCTATGAGGTTTAAATAAAGCGCCCCCATGGCCATTTTTTAATGTGTGGGGGCTTAATAAACATGATGGTCAGGCAACACGGGAGCAGTCTAATTGAAACACGGAGCAGATTTGATTAATCAATTATGCTGTGATGCATTCTAATTAGAATGCAAATGAGCATTTCTATAGGCAGCCTTAAGGACTAACTGGTTTAGAAACCTAATGAGTTTAACCAAGAGTAATTGTTCCAGCTGGCTTGAGTATGGGTGGTATCTGCTTCATTCCCAAACCTTGGGAAGAACATTTTGTACCTGAAAGCTTCTCAAGATGTGTCTTGACTATAAAGTTGGTCTAATAAAAGATATTACCAAACATATCTTGTTTCTCACGTGGTGCCTGGACCATCACAGCTACAACAACACTAACAAGTTCCTGTTCTGCATTCTGAAAAAATAAGATGCTCTTCTTTTGCAGCTTCTTTAGGAAGGGTATTGCAATTGAGGGCTTTTTCAACTTTTCTCTGCATATAACAAAATGCCAACAGGAAGCTTCTAGAGCCTTCTAATAATAACAGAGTTTCTCAATACACTAACATTGCTTATTCTAAAAAATTCCTAAATATACAATAAAAAAGAAGCAGTTACAAGTTTAGGTTTTAGGACTATCTGAAAACTCTGTGGCTGATTTTGCTCATTAGAAATAGAAATCAATACCTATTTGAGTTAGTTTCCTCATCTTCTCTTGATCACTCTTAGCAGAAGCAGTCCCATTTCCATTTACTTTTCGTATCATTTTCTGGTACCTCCTCTGTCCAACAAAATCTGTAAGCATTTTAATTAACCTTGGATGCTACATCCTGTAACCATCCCCTTCCTCCTCTACTAACTGTGTCACTGGCCCTAGTATCCCCTTTACCATGCATTTTACCCCTACTTCATCCTTCGTTTTTAACTAGCCAGCACTATTTATTAAATGTAGAGAAAAACCCTGATAGATAAATGTTAGGTATTTTTCCTAGAGGGCTCTTGGTAAGTATCAGCTCAGTAAAACAAAACTATAACTGATGTCTTAAAAGCAAATCCATTGGAGTCTTCTGAGTAATCATCTGTGGGGTAGAACCATATGTGAAGAGGAGGCTTGCAGTGCCATGTGGCAGGATTCTTCCATCATTTCTGTCTAACACTCATTTTGATATCTGCCTAAATCACTCTGCCTGGTCATTTCATTCTTGATTAAAGGTAGCCATGCTACACATTGCCATAGACATTTCTAAAAGTCCTCGTAAATAAATTGTGGACTAGCATCTGACACAAAATTCTTAGGCAATTCATAAAAGGTGGCCAAATTAGGGAGCACCTCAGTTGTTTATACAGCAGAGGTATATGGTTGTCAGGTGTGCCATTTAAAATATACATCTCTCATGAATAATGTCCTGAGTTCTTGAAAAATTCAATGTGCAATCATTGCCAAGGCTTCATAGTCCACTTGAGTGGCCAACAGGGGTCTATTTTTTATACGATTCAGTGGCTAATCTTACAAGCCGTGGAAGCTATTTCCTGTTTCTTTGCTTTGATCTAAAGGTGACCACCAAAATTACATCTGGAAATCCCTTTCTGGTTTTTATTCTCTTTGGGGGCTGTTCATACAATTCTGTTCTTTCCTTTTCCTTTTCCTTAATAAACTTTTTTGTACAATGACAATTCCAGTTTCCTCATGGAACAAGGCTTAACTTGTTCTCCCTTTCTGTGATGTGGCCAACCTGAAAATGTATAATAATTACCTGACCAAAATGGGGTCTTTTCCTTAACTGTCATTGGGATGTCATCTAGAAAAAAGTCTATATACATATTTTCCATCTATAGATCCACCTTTGTACTGGGATAACTGAGTGAGTGCTTTTGCATTAGCCAGTTTTTCTACTATTATTTTAATACATGCCATACCAGCAAGCTACTGTGATTGAGGCTCATTTCTGCAGCTCGACTTCTGCTAATGGGGGAATGCCTTCCTCAGACATCAGTAGTTTTGCCAGAAGTTTATGATCTTTGATGGAGGCAATTTGTTGTTGCTGTTGTTCTAACAAGGTAGTCGTGGAATGCAAGAACTGCAATCTAATGCCTACAACTTTTCTTTTTTCTGTTTGACAGTACTTTCTGAGTGTGCCCCGACGGCACCATTGTTAACTGCACTGTCATTTAGTAGCTTTGTGTAGTGGCAGTATTGCAGCCAATGACACCCAGCTGAGGCGCAATTATTGCTAGTTGAAAACTTTTCCTTTTAAAAGTACAAAATGATGGCACAGTAACAGCCTGTACAGCGCAGTCTGCGCAGCGCACAGTTACTTTTAGCCACTATGTCTCCATACGGATGCGCTATACCAAGGTAGTGTGTTGCTACAACAACATAGCTGCTACATCAAGGTTTTTGCACCTTGTGTAGATGCGCCCTCTCAACTTTCAGTAATGTTATAGAAGCAAATACTCTGGGTTTTTTCACTCTCAACTTTATAAATGTGTGCAATGACAGCTCTCAAATCTTATAGGAAAAGAATCACAGGCAAGTGTTATGGGTAACTCCAGAACAAAATATAGCAACCAGCTGGGATTACTCCCTTGCTGGGACTACCTAATTTCTTTTTTCACTTCCTCAAAAATTAGCTCCTTTTTGTTCCAAGCCTGCGTCACATTTTTTTTTCATAACAGGGAAGACATAAGACTAATTATAATGGAGAAAATGAGAAGTTCAGTAGCTTTTGTCTTTGCTCTTAATAAGTGTTTCTCTTCTGCATCTCTACAATTCCTCCAATAAGTAACTTGATTTTGGAGAAAATAAAAAATCCACATTTATCTTTATCTTCAGAGTCACATCTTGGCAATCCTTCTAGAACCTCCTCTAGGTTTATAAACAATTCAATTAATTCTTTACAGTTAAGAGATGTTATTTATAGGGATTTTCCAAAGTGCATGCACGTATTCTCTGGGTGCACTATATAGACCAGAAGCTCCTATTGTGGGACACCTGTCATTAAAGCTACCTGAGTGACTAATAATGAAGAAAGAAAGTATCTAAAATTAGAAACTCCTTTTACCCCTTTTATTATAATAACAAATGGATAATAAATTACAACTGTACAGTGAAAATATTGAGGATTTACATATGTTATATTGGTCCTTTGTGGGGAGTACACTGTAAACATAGCCCTTGAGAACTCCTGGTATTCTGACTTCCTGAAAGGGAAACAGGAAAACTGCTGCTTATGGACACCTCCGCAATGGTTTCATGTCTTGATGTTCTATAAACAACAAAGTGAACAGTTAAAGCTTCCTGACATGGTCACTCCCTGGCAGAAAGCTACTCTCCTCTTCACAGAGGCTTCTGGTAGAACTGATCACTGTGGGCCCCAACTGCCACAGTGCTAAAAACTGGTTGCTAGGGTTGTGTTTCCTCCTTGGGCAAATGTGCTACAGGCAACCCTCACCATTCATGGGGGATACGTTTCTGTGATCCCCGCGAATGGCGAAATCCATGAATAGGGCATTGTGTTCATGAACGCAATGCCCCATGCGGCTGGGGGAAGGGCACGGTTCCAGCGATGCTGGTGGGAGCCCAACGGCAGTGGCAGGAGCCTGGCGGCTGCAAGCACATTTAAAATGTGGGTTCAGCATTCACGAATACTTGAAACCATTAATGCTGAAACCATGGTGTACATGCAACATGGCTCCTGGCTGTCACCATTTTCCCACTGAGTAGATTCAAAAGGGTCCCAATGATTGATGCTTAGATTGCATTTTGAAAAGTCCTACCCCACACCATAGTATAGGGCGGGGAAGGGGTTACGTCATCAATTCCATTCAGTTAAACAACAACATCGCTTACCCCTCCAGTAATTGAGCAGTTATTCTTCAAAATTCAATGAATCATTGACTACCTTATAATTAGGGGTCCACCCAGCTTGAGGACACAGCCAGCTAATTTCACAGGCAGATCTCAGGGCCAACTGCCATTTTAGAGGGCTTATTATAGCTGGGCTCTTCCCATGCCTCTGATTGGCCAAGGGGCCCCTGGTGGTCCCATCTCGCACCACTGATAGGCTGTGAGGACTGTCCATCATATGGTCCCACCCCTCACCACTGATTGATTGCAAGATGATTGTCCACTATGTAACCCCCCTCTGGGGAGCCAGCATTTTACTTTTAGTAAGTTTTCTTTCTTCTTTTTTTTTCATGGAGTTCATGTTTTCCGCAAAATCTGCATAATTGCAATTTTGGTAGGTCCCTACTTATAATTTTTCATATCTAAATTACATTGTATATGTTTTCATTGTCCACAGTATCTTTGACAACTTGTCTAAAGTATGCAATGAGCAACAAGTCTGGTTTAGTAAACTCCACTCTTCCTGCCAGGTTTGCAAAAAAATGTTGTGGTATACTGTGAGTCAGAGGCTTATTGTGTCTTTATAGTCCAGGTAGATTTTTACCATGACTGTTTGGAATACACACAGTTGGTGCAGCCCATTCACTGACTTTCACAGGCGAATATACACCTCCTTTTGCAGTTTGTTTCAGGGGGGTTTCACAGGTTCTTGCAGTGACAGACCTGTGGAATGGCCTTGTCAACTACAACTGCACATTAGACTAATTTACTGCACAGAATTGCTGTGCACATATAGATGGTGATGCTTTACTGTGTGTTAGATTTGTCTAATGCAAAGTAAATCATCTCCTGTAGACACACCCATTAGACTAATTTACTGCAGCTAAAAATAACTGTGCACCACACAAACTGCACAGTACAGGTTGTTACTGTGCCATCATTTTGTACTTCCAAAAGGAAGTACTAAATGACTACACAGTTAACAATGGCACCATAGGGGCACACATAGATGCACCCAGAAAGTACTGTCAAACCGAAAAAGGAAGTCTGGGGGGCAGACGAGGGGCTACCTCCCCACTGCTGCATAAACTCCTGGGGTGGGTATGCAGGTATGCAGGGCATGTGCCCCCTCAGATTTGTGTGTGGGGCAGGGGTGTATGCAGGCTGCCCACTGCAGGCTCAGGTTTCCCTGCCCTGCTGCCTTCCCCCCAGGGGCCTCTGTGGCCCAGTGGGTAGGGCCTGGCAGAGTGAGGCAGGCTTGGTACTGCTGCTGGGAGCCCTTTGCAGCTGTGCTGTCATGACAAGGCACCCCCTGCAGCGGGCAGTCTGTATCCATTCCTGTCCCCCCCCCCCGCCCATTCCCCCCCAGGCTCCGCTGCAGCCATGCCATCTGCGGGGAGGGAAAGCCAGGCTCATATGCAGACAAACCCACTGTGTAGTAACTGAGTAGCAGCAACTAGGGAGCCGAGCATGCTCATTGTTCTGCTCCCTGTGGATCAATTCAGCGGTTTCTGCTGTCAGATTCACCTGGTACTTAGCCGAACCTTTTCTTACCATACTCCTCGCATACATATTTCTCATGCATGCTAATTCCCAGCAGCTGGTTTTAGGGGGAAAGTTGCATGTTGTATGTGGGAAAATATGGTACTGACACAACATGTAGCAGAGAGGTGTGTTTTTGGTTTTGGTCTTTTGTGGCGGGGCGAGATTCAGAGTGACTTTCTTATCTCAGCATGCTTCTAAAATGAAATAGGGAAAAAACAAAAAATTGTGGAAAGGGAAGGAATTTTTTTTTTTAAATCTCCACTATGTTATTGTACTTAATTTTACCCATTCTTTGTAGAAAACATAGTTCTTCAAGCAGTGAAAATGTTTTTTTTACAACCATTCTTAGGAAAAACAACCTTTTATTTAGTTGCATCTTCTATAGCATTTGCCTAAAAATTTTGTTCAAGTCCCTGACTATATGTTGCAAATTATTTCTCTTTTTCATTGAATTGGAAGCTGTCCATATTACTAAATGTAGCCATTTTATCTTTGTTCACTTCTTCATTTTCAGTATTGCTTTTCTCCATTATGTTTTTAATTAGGAAAGTTAAATATTGTTGCTGCTTTCTCAGGAAGAGTATCAGAACAGTCAGTAGCAAGGAAGTCAGCAGAGTAAGGGGTGGCAGGTGACTTCATGACAAGTCTTCAGAAGTCCTCATGCGTGCCCTTAAAAGGTCAGAAAACTTTTTTAAATTTTATGAAATGAAAATGTGATACAGAAAATATTCAAGCATTCAAAAAAGTCAAAGATTCAGAAATATGAAAGTATAGATCTTAATGTGAAAGGTGAAGACAATTCATGAAACTACTGTTGAAGTTTTCTTGCATGCTGATGTCTGAATTCTTCCACAAAGTCTTCCAGTTCACTTTCCTATCACAGGAGAATGAGTTTTCCCTTTTTTCATTTGCTCATCTTTTAGAATCACAGAATCAAAGAACCGGAAGGGATCTGCAAGATCATCAAGTCCGGTCCCTGGCCATGGGCAGGAAGTTAATGGGCTCGAACGAGCTCAACAAGGTGCTTATCCAGCCTCATCTTGAACACCTAATATAAGACTTTGGCCTAATATAAGTCTTTTTGAACAAGAAAAACAATTTCAGCAAGCTGTAATCGATGCACCAAACAACAATAGATATTAAAAAAATATGTGGGAAATCCTTTTTTAAATTTTTTGGCAGCACCTACAACTTCAAATTCTTTGCAGTTTCTCTTATCTATCTGTGGTTAAAACAGAGCCATTTCAACTTATACCTTCTCAATATCTAATCTATGTAAGTCCATCAAAGCAATTTCAAAAAGGCTAGAAAACTGGTGAACTAGATGGCTATCAAACTTAGTATAACTTGGAGTTGTTCTCAAAAAATGTCCTTGACAATGCAGCACTGGTTTTATGAGTTCATTAGTGAAAAATTTGAGGTTACTGATGTTTATGTATATGTCAAAATCCTGGTAAGGGCTCAGTGACTAATATTTTGAAATTTGGGGGGAAATACCTAGGCTGTTTTGGTACCATATCTTCTATTTATTTATTTGATTTATAAACCAAAAGATTAACAAGATTTATTCCTAGAAAAGGCCCAGGATGGTTTACAAATAGGAAAACAGAATGGCTAGAAAACAGTTGATGCTTCAATACATGCATCTTTCAATACAGAGAGCCTGGATGGAACCCTTGAAGGGGAACAAAAATCTTAAAACTTCTTACTCTTTTGTATGAAGATCTTTGCACATTACAATAACAAATTCAGCCACTTAGCAGGGCACATTAGTTCCTTTTGATGGAAATTATTTATGGGAGCAAAAACTTTCAAAATCATTCTCATAGCATCCTCTAGAACAAGCATTTGGACTATTCTGTAACTTTCTATGAATGTATCCCAACATCCTTTGACAAAGGTTGACAGAATTCTTTAAATCTCTTCCACATCAGTAAGGATTATTGCAAGGTTTCCAGGTGACCAGTCCAACTTATTCTTGTGGTGTGTATAGATGCGTGTCTTTGTATGGCATGTTCATTCAATCCCAATGGAAATTAAATTATACAGTGTTAGTTTCACAGCCTATCTGGCACTGTTGAATTCTTCTCTCACAGATAAGTAACCATGGGATGTAACTGGTGATTCAGGAAGTATGGCTTTGTTTTTCCTTGTAAAAACATTTTTATACTGACCTTGCAGTCTGGCATAACTTCCGCACTATTGATGCAGGAATATTAAGTCTTTTGAAGGTTAGGATTCAGGTGTTGAATGACAAACAAAAGAAGCAAGCAAAGAAGAGGTTCAATATTGACTGCTTGAAAGACTGTGCTAAAAGGAATCAACTCCAGCAGTGTCTCAGTGAGAAACTCTCTGATCTCCCTAATAATCTTGACATGATTGATGCACTATTGCTGGGAGAGCCTCAACAAAAGCATCTATGAGGTACGAGAAAAATCCTTAGGCTTCTCCACAAAGAAACCTCAAAACTGGTTTAAGAATGATTGGGAAATTCAAATTCAAATTTTCATCGACACAGAAAGGAGAGACTTGGCAAAATGACGTCAACTCCAAACAGAAGCAAGACGCTTATCTCTACATTTAAAGCCGAGACCCAGAAGAACATTTGAGAGCTAAAAAACAAGCAATGGGAGAACAACACAAAAGAGATCAAAAAGCTGTCTATGGGTCAAACACACAAGGAGCTGTCCTTCTGAGAGTCAAGGATGGAACAATACTGTTTAAAGACAGCTCCACTAACAACGCACAGTGGAAGGACCACTTCTGAGCACTCCTGAACTGAGACTCTGATGTTGAAGGCAATATCATCAAAGCCATTCCACAACACTCCAATAAGGACTACCTTGCAGATCCACCAACATATCAAGAGGCCATCAAAAGTATTAAGCAGACTAAGAAGAACAAGGCATATGGGCCTGGCAGAATACCAGCTAGAATTCATAAGCAAGGTGGAAAAAAGTTCTCTTACTCATTATAATTATGAAAATCTGGAAACATGAATAGAGTTCCAGTGGTTTAAGATACAAGAATTATTACCATATTCAAGACAGCAAATATATTGAATTGTAGCATTACTATGGTATTGCATGCCTGTCCATAGCTGGGAAGATCCTCTCTCACATTTACCTCAATCGATTCGCTTTCCTTGGTGTGGAGGATCTACCTGAGATCTAATGTAGTTTCACACCACTCCTAGATATAATAGATATAATCTGATCTGTTTTTGGACAGATGCAGGAAAAGTGCTTCAAGCAACATTGAGATCCTTACATGGCCTCTATTGACCTGGCTAAGGCCTTTGATTCAGTCAACAGAGAGGCCTTATGGATGATTCTGATGAGATCTGGATGCTCACCATTATGAGATTCCTTCATGATGACAGCAACAATCCTAAGCAATAACTCAGAAACAGACCCCTTCATTATTAGAACTGCAGTCAAACAAGGATGTTTCATAGTTGGTAGGGTCAGAAGGGACCTGAGGAGATCATCTAGTCCGACCCCCTGCCGTGGCAGGAAAGAGGGCTGGGGGCAAACGACCCT
>NW_005842410.1:653995-662272 GCF_000455745.1 Alligator sinensis | reverse complement strand
TGTTCCCCCTTGACTAGTTTGTAAATGGCCACTAGATCCCCTCTCAGCCTTCCCTTTTGGAGGCTGAACAGGTTCAGGTCCCTCAGCCTCTCCTCGTAGGGCTTGCCCTGCTGCCCCCTGATTGCTTCAATTCTTGGGAATTAAAAAAAAAATTATGTAATCTCTTCAGTTGGGCAGCAACAGACTTAGGCATTTCTAAGGGTAGATGGCAGCTGAGCATGAGTTTTGAAGACTCTGATTTTTGGACTTTGAACCTATAGTTAGGTAGGATTTAAATTTCTAACTCCTTTTTTGGATCTAACCCAAGGCATCTCAGAACTAGAATTCGTTGGCGTTTTTTTTATACTTGGAAAGTGTTCAATTGGAAAAAAATGTAATTTATTTGAAACTGAAATAGCTCTGAGGAGTATAACGATTTTTTTAATGGAAATTGTTGATAGTTTGAATTTTTATTCATTTTCAAATTAATGTAATTTTAATATTGTATTAGAGGTATGTAGTTTATTTTTCTACTATATTTGATATATATGATATTGTGATGCTTTAAACATATGGAAATACAGTCAATTGGTATTTCAAAATGGAACTCTTAAAAAGTTGAACTCTCCAGTTAATTTTGAATTTTTGGTTTAATTTTAAAAGGAAAACAAATTTCAACACATTGCAATTTCCCAGGGGACAGGCATTCTAGTTTTTGACCAGCTGCATTTTCAATATTATAAGAGTAATCAGAAGGGCTGTGAGAAGATTTGGTGGCCAAATCTCCAAATCCAAATCAAATCAGAGGACCACTCAATCTCTCTGAATCAAATCAGAACCCTCTGAATCGATTCAGAGAAAATCAGAAAGATTTGGCGATTTGGACATAGACACAGCTTTAAATGTTTTTTCTACATATCTCTAGGTACCAGGCGGCTCGTGAATGCTGCGATGCTGGGGCACATGGAGTGTCCCACAGAAGTGCGGGGGGCTCCCTGGCGCACTCCCCAGTGGACCTGGAAGTGGACCACTTCCAGGTTCCTCACTAAGCATGCGCCACCCCCGCAACCCCTGTGCTCCTGTGGGATGCTCCATCTGCCCCAGCATCACAGCATTCGTGAGCTACCTGGTACCTTGAGGCATGTAGAAAAAACATTTAAATCTGTGTCTATGTCCAAATCACTGATTCTCTGAATCAGCATTGAATCTTCAGATTCAAATTCGGCCGAATCAAATCGGGGACAGTGATCTGAATCAATTAATCGAATCACTGTCCCTGATTCAGGCTGAATCTGAATCCAAATCGAATAAAGCCCATTTTGCACACCCCTATTAATCAGTGCTTTACAGGACTGAACCCTACATTTCGGGGACAGTTGCTAGAAAAGATGCAATTCTTGTGCCAGTATTCAATCAATTTTTCTAATGTATTATTTCCTAGAAAGTGCAAAAAATATGAAAGTGAAATTGAGTTTAGTTGGAAACTTTTGAGTTGCATTCATCACAAAATAAAAAAAAATATGTTTACCATGCCCCCTTCACCCCCATAGGGCTGACTTGAGGCTGGGCCACGCCACCCCCTACAGGGCCCAGCCATGCTTCCTTTCCCCCCACAGGGTTGCATCAAGCTCCTTTGCCCTGTAGGGCCACCTTACTCCATGCACCGTGAACAACGTATGCCCCCGGCGGCTGGGGGGGCATGGCGGCAGTATGAGCATGACTGTGGTGGTGGATGCACGGCGGCAATAAGTGGGAGCTCCCACAGACACTGCCAACACTGTCAGTGGTGGGGGTGGATGGGTGGTAAGCACCTACCAGGGGTCAGCGACCTCCCAACAAGTGCCACCAGTGGCCAGCGGGGATTGCTAACTGCCCGCTGATGCCGCTGGGAGTATCAGTGGTGGGGAGGGAGCAGGTGGCAAGCAGCGACTGCCAGCAGGCACTGCTGACAGTTTCAGCAGTTTCTTTTTGTAGGGGGTGCACTGCCACACTCAGGGGCTGCATGTGCACCCATGTGCACCCCCTACGTTTCGCCCCTGCCACCCACCCCTCCATGTGGCCAGATGGTGCCCACTGCACCTGCCCAGGCATCATATTGGGACCACCAGCTGGATCTGGTTCACAGACAAACTGAGCACTACCCATCTAGCACAATGGGCAATAAGGCTGGGCACCACTGTTTTTCAAAATACAGTAAAAGCTGTGTTATCCAGCACTTTACTATCTGGAATGCTCCATTAACCAGCATGCCAATCAGCACAGCAAACACGGAGTGAAAGCCCTGGTGCACTGGACGTGGTGGGAGGGGTGACAGCCCAAAGACGTCTCTCAGATGACCAGCATATTTGATTAACTGGCACTCCCCATTCCCCATGGATGTCAGATAACACAGCTTTTACTGTATAATCTTAGATTAAAATTATATTGACAAATTTAAGATAACTATCATAAACAGAAAATCTGGAACACAGAAGCTAGGACTTCAATTTTTATTATCAAAACAGAATCTAAAAATATTATTTGCTAAAATGCATCAGGGATGTGAAGTTTATATTGGAATGCATGTCCAATATGACATCATTTTGCATGTATATTGGAATGCACGTGCATTTTGGAACACACGTCTATATTGGAATGCAACAAACCTTGGGATTGCCAAACATGGTGTTCTGGATTTTTACATGAATAGGCTAAATCTGTGAATGTGAGATGCCAATTTTCAGTGTGTTTATGTACATGTATGAATGCAGAAACCTGTCTACCTAGTATCTTGCATAAGCCATTCTAACAACCATCTGGTTTGTTAATGCAAGTGTTCTCCTTTGGTTTAGATCAATGGTGTTCAACTCATCTGGCTTCATGGGCTAGATGAGTGGTGTGGGCTTTGTCCAAGGGCTGGATCCAGTGCACAGGGTCAGATTGTGGGTTGGATGAATAATGCAGGACTGATGTGATATATGGGGCCATGTCATCTGGCCCACAGGGCTCCATAGGTCCAGAAAACTGGCAACAAGATGAGTGGTAGCAGTATTAATTGCCATGGACCTGGAAACTGCAGCAATTAATGCTTCCTTTGGTCCTTGCCACCAAATTTTCAGACCTGTGGGGAGTCTCACAGACTGGATGATATGGCTCCCTGTGGGCCATATCTTAGTCAAGCCTGGTTTAGATGATAGAAATGTATGCCTTTAGTGCTTAAGGTTCCAAATTCAGTTCTTACTTACAACTGTGTACACACTGCATGAAGTTCAGATCTAGTTTTCAACTTCCACAGTTTGTGAAGGAAGTGGTTGGGATCTGCTGTTTAACTCTGTGGATGCATCTACATGTGTGCTTTACTGTGAAGTTGACTAATTAGCTCCACAGTAAAGCATCACCTTCTACTTGTGCACCCATATTAGGGTTCAGTAAATAACTAACTCCTCTGTAGGATAGTACTGTCTGGGACAAGTACTTCCAGCTAGCCTCACACTGTAGCACCCTTGTGACCCAGCCAGTCCCTCCACTGCCTGACACCACCACCAGGGCCTCTGCCAGCCCCATGCTGCTCTGCCCCTGCTCAATGTGCTGCAGACCCAGGCACACATGTAAATGCTGTGCCCAGCTGGGCTGTGTGAAGCTTTGCCGGCTGTTTCGTTTCAATGTTGTTTCAACTCATTTTGAGCTCAAAACAGTGAAACCGAAGCAAAATGAAGGGCTTCGAAACAAAACAAGGCCAATCAAAACGTTTCGAATTTCGAAGCAGCCTGGTGGTGGGAGGTAGGGGAGAACCAGGGCTGCACTCTGACTGGCACCACAGCCCCATGTGGCTTAGCCACGTGGGAAGCATATCCCTAGCTCTCCCCATCTCTCCAGACTGGCTCTGGTGTGGGGCTCAGGGCAAATCAGCTCATGAGCAGACCCGCCGCCGCCCCAATCCTGAAGTGATGGTGGGTTCCCACCCAAGCTGATTTGCCCCAGGCCCCACACCAGAGCTGATTGGAGGAGGGTGCAGGGCCTGGGGAAAATCAGCTTGTGCAGGGACCACCACCGCCTCAGGCTGGATGCAGCCTGTGCTGGGAAGATCGGTGCTGCCATTGGCCCCAGCCAGCATCACTAGCCTTCTGTCATCTGGCAGGCAGATCAGGGACTCACCCACACTCCTGGGAGGGCTACAGGGGCTGTGCTGGACTTCTCCCAGGACTGCAGGCCCCCAATCTGCCTCCTGGATCACAGGAGGCTGGTGATCTTCCCAGTGCTGGCTATGGGTGAAATGTTGAAACAGCATCGAAACAGCCAAAGAGTTTCGACAAAATGAAACAAAACAGTGCTTTCAAAATTAAACGAAACTTGAAACGAAACACTGTCATGTTGAAACGGACGTCGAAGTGCAACGATGCTGTTTCACACAGCCCTACTTCCCAGGAGAAATAAACTCCAGTGCAAACTGCATCAGAGTTTATTTCTTCACCCTAATTGCACATTTACATGCAACCTGTATGTAATATATCATTCCATACCTAAAGCATACATAGAAAGATTATTGTCAAGCTTGCTAAATTGAGCACTTAGAAGTTGAGGAATGCCAATAGGAGCTAATGTATATAACTCCCCCACTCATGCATATGCATGTTGGTGCATATGCATCATGGCTATTAATTTTGTGGCTTTTGACACACGCTGCAGTTGGACTCTTGATAATACACAAAGCTCCAAGCTTCATATGCTTGTCAGTTGTGTCAAACCTGACTAGCTGCTTTCCCTGATAACTTCCAGCTTCTGGGAAAGAACAGGCAATCACAGCTCCTGCAGAAAGTAATTTAACTCCCCTCATTTCCTCAGGGACTAAATGAAAGGATGGGGTACTAGACTAGAGAGAATGATACATTTTCACAAGAGAGGAATAAGGAGAGAGCCCAATAGTTCAAGGCACTCCTCTTTCTTTCTCATATGTCCCCACATCACACTTCACAAAGGGTGCTCAAGTAGCTCTGCCATTCTACCTCAGATGAGATGATGAAGCTTGATAGCCCTACAAGGAGTGGAAATGAACTGGGGCTGGGCTAGAACATGTGCACCATTGATGTTTGCCTGGCTATGGAGAGCTGATGGGACTGAGACATATATGTGGATCAGAAAAGGCAAAAAGTCAGTGTGTTTTTTTGGTGAGGTTTTTTGCATAACACATCGTGCTCCCCATTTCCGCCCTTCCTTATAAGACACATGCCTTATTTTTGCAAGGCAGAATGCAGGAGAAAAAAAAATCCAGTCATAATGTAATGCTGAATCCATGCAGCAGCTCATTGGTTTTTCAGTAGAAAACTACAGTCTTAATCATTTCATAGCCACTGCCAAACTGGCAACAGCTTTGGGTTGCTCAGCTAAAAGCTACTGGCAATTCAGCAGCAGCTTATCACCCTTGCTACTTCCTGGGCCAGAGAGAAATAGTCGTCATTACAGCATTATATATCCATGTCTCTCTTATTCCATGCTTCTGTTCCAGCAGAGAAACATCAGCCTCTCTGCTAAAGACATGTGTCCCAGTTTTGGACAGCAGATTTTGTGGGGAAAGGTGCTTGTAGTATATGAGTATGTCATAAATTTGTTTGAGCAGTGATGATGCGTAGGGGATGCATGGAGGTGCAGGGATACCCCCTGAGATCGCTGGTACACCCCCTAACAGCCAGCATTCCCCACTTAGGTGACGGGCAGGGAGGGCAGGTGGGAGCACTGGTGCCTCCCCTGAGACCGCTGGCCGGGGAGTGGGGGCACCAAGGAAAAGTGCTGCTGGCACTTCTGGGAGCGTCCCTGTCACTTCTGGGCATGACGCTGGCACTACCGGGTTAGCACAATCGGCCACAGAGGACTCCCCACCCTCCCGTCACTGACTGGCCGCTGGGGGGGCCAAGTGCCCCCCTTGACTCAGGAGGCACTAGTCGCCCGTGTGTGACAGGCTGGAGTGGGTACATTATCAATCTTCATAGAGATAGGAAGTGAGAGGAGATTAAATGATGAGGGGCTGTGAGGATTAATCAACAGCTATATTTTGGGGTCAGGAGCCCTCTATACCTGTAGGTAGACTACAGAGGTTTTTCCTTTAAAAATGTTGGCAAAAACGGAGGAGGAACATGACTTAAAATCAATGTATGAACAATGACGATCTATCTTAGAGCTGTTCATTGTTGAACGCTCGCAGAAGGTGGGCAGACATTAACAATGAGACAAAAGACTAATAATATGATTTAATTTTCTTTATTAAGCTCTTGATTTTTTTGTGCTTTTGTCATGATTTTGGGGGTCTGACTCAGAAGCTTTGAACTTCTGAGGTTAGCAATATGGGGAGGAGCAGACTCCCAACCAGGACATAAATCGACTCTTTACTGTAATAAGAAGCTTCTCACCACAGATATTTAGTATAATGAGAGGATCCATGGAAACTTTAATGACCACATGTTGTTGGGAGCTTGAATTACATCTCATCTACAAGAGTTCTTCCTCAGCCGCACAGTCTCTTCTTGCAGCCTGTTGGGCAATGTGCTTATCAATGATTCAGTCTGATAAATGCCACCTACTGCATCAGGCACAAACAACAGTTCATAGAGAACTACAAGGATCTGCTCATCAGGATCTGGGGGAATATCTGTTCACTAGAACGCCCCAAGGGATGACAAGATCTCACGGTCACAAACTCCTCTGTGACTGTTTCAGGCTGGACATAAGGAAGAACTTCTTTACTGTCCGAGCCCCCAAGGTTTGGAATAGACTGCCGCTGGAGATGGTTCAAGCACCTGCTTTGAAGGCATTCAAGAAACATTTGGATGTCTATCTTGCTGGGATCCCATGACTCGATGATCTTCCGAGGTCCCTTCCAGCCCTAATGTTTTTGAATCTATAAGCACACTGTCTACTAGGTGGGGCATTCCCCAGCTTCCAGTTTGGTGAGGAGAGAGCTGTATATTTCTCTTCCACCAATTTTTAAGGTAGGGAGAGAGTAGAGAATAGCACAGAAGAATATCAGGCTGCTGACTATTTTCTGTCCTTCCCTTGCTGGCTGTCTAAGTACTGAGAGCTCTGCATGGCGGAAGAGGAGGAATCCACAGTCCATAAATTAATAGATTATATAGCCAGAAGAGACCAATGTGATCATTCATTGTGACCTTTTTGTATAACACAGGCCATCAGCTTTCCCTGAATTAATTCCTGTTTGAACTAGAGCATGTCTTTTAGAAAAACATCCAATCTTGATTAAAAAGTTGCCAATGACAGAGAATCTACAACTACCTTTTAATGACCCTCACTGCAAAAAATCTGCGCCTTGTTTATAGTCTGAATTTGTTTGTGCCAACTTCTAGCCACTGGGTTTTTCTATATTGTTATCTGGAGCCCACCATCAACATTTTAATCCCTGTGTACAGTGAAAGGAAAAAGGAAGGTGTCACTGAGGGAATATAGAGGGAACTGAAAAGAGAGGTTGGGGAGGAGAAGAAACCTGAGGTACTGGGGTGTTTTCACAAATGAGGCTGGGTGATTTGTGAGCTAGAAAGAGAAGGAAATAGTTTTAGAGGGAAGTGTGGGAAATAAATAGAGAGAATTTGGGGGAAAGAAAAAATAGAACAGGAGAGTAAAAAGGTCAAGAGGAAAAGAGAGATTGATGACCTGCAGCACAGGAAGGAAAGAAAGGGAGCAACTGAACAGGGGCTATAAGAAAAGCTGAGACAACAAATACATTTTCTGGAAATTATGGGGGACATATAGGTACTGATGAGTGCTCTGTTGCAATTCCTGTACCCCATCCTCAAATATTTATCTAGCAAATAGGGCCTTTCCAGCAGTTCTAAATTTACCCTTCGTTCTAATAGGATCTCCAGTGCAAGGGGTATTTGTTGGTGTGCAGTAAACAGCCAAGGGGTATTTTAAGAGAGAGGCAATGGCTCGAACAATCCCTAGTCCTTACAGCTAAGTACAGACATTCAAAAAGCCTGAGCCTGATTTGATTCAATCCTTGCAGGTTAATCTAACCTGCAAGGATTGAATTGATGTACAAGTGAATAGACATTCACTTTTGATTGCACAAATGTAGCCACAAACCTGCAGTGACTCAAGGTAGAAGCTGGGGGGCGTTAGAGTGAGCTCTCCCTTCCCTTTGGCAGCAGCTGCAAGGCTGGAGGGAAGATAACATGGGGCGGGGCATGGCCAGGCCCTGGCAGGCTGCTAAGTATGATTGGGGAGGGGTTTAAGCCCCCACCCTGGCCTGCAGGGACCCCAGCTGGGGTATGCCTGGAGGGGGAGGGGGGAAGCAGCCTTGCAGGCTGCAGGCTC
>NW_005842410.1:611375-653985 GCF_000455745.1 Alligator sinensis | reverse complement strand
GGGGGGGGGCATGGCCAGACACTGGCCAGGGAAGTTCCTCTGACAAAGGGGAGGTAGAGAGGGGGATTAAATTCCCCTCTCTCCCCTCTCTTCCATGGGCATGGGAACCCCAGTTGGGGTCTGACCGGCTTTTCGCCCTGCTGGCCACTTGCGCAACAGGGGAGGTACCCAGATCCAGCTGGCATGGTCCTACCATCTGCTCACCTCACCCAGGGCTGGGGCTAGGGTTGGGGAGCTGATCTGGATTGTGGGTACTGCTCAGGGCAGGTGTGGTGGGGCTGGCTTGGGCTGGGCCATGGAGGAAGGGCCCTTCCCAGCTGGCTACAGCTTGGGCTGGGGTCACAGGAGCTGTGCATCTGGATTGCTCCCAGATCTTCACACACAGGCTGGGCCAGGCTGTCATGGAGCTGCAGCCGGCTGGGACTGGCTCTGCCCACATAGCCCAGCCCTGGCTGGCCCCTCTGTGCATGCCCTCAGCAGCACCTGCAGCCTCCCCAGGCAAGGTGGGCAGTTAGCAGGGCCAGCCCGGGCAGGGCCCTTCCCAGCCTTCTACGGCTCTGTGACAGCCTGACCTGGCATGCAAAGGTGGTGGCTGGGCAGCCAGCAGTGAGGAGGTGACAGCACTGCAGCTGCAGGCAGGCACCTTGGCAGCTGAACTGACCACACAGAATGAGTCCATTATGCCTGTGACTTCCTAGTCTGGCTTGGAGGCGCTGGTGGGCCTGGAGCCCCTCAGCCACCCTCATGAGAGCTCACGTGCCTGCAGCCACTGTCGCCACCACCACTGCACCCTGTGCACAGCGCTTGCTTGTCTGTCTGTAGCTGCCATGTGAGGTGGACGAGCAAACACCATGCAGGGGGTGTGGCAATGGCAGCAGCTGTGGGCACATGAGCCCCCATGGCAGGCAGCTGCTGGGCTTCAGACCTGCCTGCACCTCCAAGCCAGCCCAGGCAGCCGTGGTCACAATGGACTCATTCCACACAGCCAGTTCAGTTGCCAAGGTGTCTGCCTTTAGCTGCAGCAGCATCACCTCCATGCTGCTGCCCAGCCAGCCACTGCCTGTGTGCACTGGGCTGGGCTACCACAGAGCCGCAGCTGGCTGGAAAGGGCCCTGCCACCACAGCCCAGCCTGTGGACCAGTCCCGCTATCTTCCCACCATGCCCAGGACTGAGCAGGCAGCCTGTGAGCACTGCTGAGGGTGGGGGTGGAGGGGCCAGCCCAGGCTGTAAGGGCAGGGCCCTCCCCAGATGGCTGCAGCTCTAACAGCCTGGCCTGGCCTGGGCATGGGGGGCTGGGAGCAATCCAAGGGCACAGCTCCCATGGCTCCAGTCCAAGCCACAGCCAGCTGGGAAGGTCCCTGCCCCTGCGGCCCAGGCTGGTCCCTCCATGCCCACCTTCAGCAGCGCCTGTGGGCCAACACCACTCAGTCCCCCACCCCCAGCCTTAGTCCTGGGCAAGGCAGGCAGATGGCAGAGCCATGCCAGCCAGCTCTAGCCATGCCCCTGCCCATGTCACTGGAGTGGGGAGCCTGACAGGGGCTGCTCTGCCCCAGCTAGGCATATCCCAGCTGTGGTCCCTTGCGGGGAGAGGGGAGGGAGGGGAAATAAAACCCTTCCTACCCTTCACCTCAGGAGGCCATGCCCCTACCCCTGCACTGGCTCAAGAGGAGAGGCATAGGGGCAGCCCTGCTTTCTGGAGCAGACAGCACAACTGCATCCAGGGCTGAAAAGTATATTGGAAAGCTGGGGGGACTTTGATTTAACTTAAATCAGGAAGGGGTCTGGGACAGAAGTTGCATAAACCTGTTTGACCCAGATCAGTTAAGTCTGATACTACATTCAACCAGGTTTATATTAAATCAGTTTTGGCCACTTTGAAACTGGTTTATGTGCATTGATCTTCTGTTCTGTTACAGTTTAAACCAGTTTCTGATCACTTAAACTGGTTTATATGTAACTTTTGTCCCTGGTCTATGTTGCCATCATTCCACAAGAGGCTTCCTTAGCCAGTGCAAAAGAGAGGACCCAAAATAATCAGTTATGAGGAATGTCTAGCCAACTTTGCTATCCTAAGGCTGTGCTATGCAGCACTGTGGAGATACATTTGGGTCTGAAATCACCAGCTGAAGAATGCTGTTGAGAAAGTCTGCAGAAGCACTGGAAAGGATTTGGTTGCGGTAGCACAGTCATTCAGGCCAAAATAGGTGCTGCTAGGAGGCTCATAAATGGGGGGAATTTGTGATTCTTTTGGAGAGGTTTTTTGTTGCTCCTGTCTTCTTTACAAAGTAATCCCCTGTGCAGTTGTCTTCCAAGTACTAACCCTGCACAATCTTTCATATCTTGTGAGAAGGTACGACAGGATCATAAGGAAACATGAGCTATAAGCAGAGGAAATGGTCTCTAGTCTGTTGTTTTTAAGCTCCTCTCAAGAAAGGTTCTTGTTTATTTCCCCAATCTGTTGGTGAAGAGAGAGTGTTTGCCGTTTTATTTTTCTTAAGAAAAACTGTATTAGATTGATATTTTTCTCTCTATGGGGAATGGGTGAAATTATCCTTACTACCTATGCATCTGCTTCATCAGCAAGGTCCAACAGTTGCCTCCTCTAACACTTCAGTAGAAATGAGCACATTCTTTTGATTAAATAATTGCAGTTGATATATAGGTCTGTAGTATCAGCAAGTTTGTTTTCATGGTACCTGCCTTTATCCTTAAGTTTATATTTATTTATTACATGGTCCTGCTGTTTAGCTCTTGAAAATCTCATTAATTCTAAAGGGAAAATCAAGCTGAGTAGAAATAGTTCTTAAGTTTTGAGTATCCAGAGCATTAGAAAATAACAGAGGAAAATCAATCACTAGCTGAGGAGAGGGAGGAAGAGGGGAAGAAAGAAAACAGCTTCTGGCAGTGCTGGAAGAGCTAAATGCATAGCTAGGAGAGTTTTAATATATTTTACTCTAAAAAATAATTCTAAAGTCTACGTACTGCTTATGCCAGGAGCAAAGTAACAATGCTAATGATGTTCTCTGTTTATTTACAGAACTGGTGAGGTGTGGCTGTAGAAAAATAGATTTCTTTATACCCTTCTATCTGTGCCTCTGACCTGAGCAAATAGACTGGGAACTCCAGAGTAGGTACGGTACCAAATCACATTGACTCAAAATAGCACTGTACTATGCAAATGTGAATGGAGGGCAAAATTACGATGATCCTCAACCCAGACTAGTGCTGCAGCATGGAGTTATTGTGCCACTAGAGGTTATAACAGCACTATCCTGATTTAATTAGCAACTATTTAATTATTATCATTTATTAATTCTAGTATGGTAGTAGCACTGAGGGCTCTGTTGTACTAAGTACTGTTCACTGTAAATAGGACATGCGCTGTCTACTGACAAGAGCTCACAATTTAAGATTATAATGAATGCGTGGGGAAAAATGAGGGAGGGTGATAAAATATGAAATCTGAAAGGAAGCAGATGCAGTGTGCAAGTAACTGATTGTAATATTCTTATTGAGCAATAAATACCGGATATCAGCAGTCGATAGACGTCATGGCAAAGGCAGCTCTCTAGCATAGGCAAGAGCTCTGGTGAGAATATACTTTGGTTGGTGTTATTATATCTATCTATCTATCTATATACACACACACTTCAGTTGGTGTGTTCATTCAGCCCCTTTACTCTCTACAAAAGCTGTCAAGTTCTATCAGGTAGGATTGTGGTTTTCTCTAATGTCAGTACTGCCTCTCTACTAATGTCTAGACAGCGACTTATTTAAATAGCCCTCAAACAGCTATTGAATGGTATCAATCACTACTGACCTGTGCCTCCTGGAAACTGCTGATTTAAAATGGGAAGATTTCATAGGCGATTCTGATCATTAATACTCTTAAATCTTCTGTCACTTAGAGCAGAATCAGAATATCTTCCACAGAAAGTGTCTTGGTCCCCAAACCTAAGGTCTAAACATCTTTTGGAGCTTAAAGGTCAGTGGTACAATATTTAGAATCCAAAATATTGTTAGGGCTAAAATCCAGTTCTATTTGCCCACCTCTATTGTTAAAAAGTTATTATCATGAAGAAAACATTTAACTAGTGTGTCTCCATATTGGCTAGAAGAAAAATGTGGTTTCATTTCCAATAGGTTCCTTCCTGTATAATGGAGCTTTGTTGATTGACTTAATTAGGTTGCCACTATTTAGTATTGGTAACAGGACACTCAACTAGTTTATTGACAGGTCTGAGGGAAAATCAGTTAGAGGGCCTCATGAAATTATTACTGCAGACTGCCAGCATTGTAAAAAGACATCTGGGTTAAAAGAGCTTGGGAAACTGCTGTTCCTAACTGCTATTGAAAGGTTTGATTTGGTGTTTTGTGTTTGAATGCGGCATGTGCAGATGTCCAATTATTTTTAATTTAGGATTTTTTTTATTGATTTCTTAGAAGCAAAGTATGGTCTGATACAAGTGCAGAGCAGTACAAAAAATGAAGAGACTAGACAAAAACAAGAATAAAAAGCTTAATTAAAAATAAATGATAGCCATAATATGGGCAATTTTAGGCATCTTTTGGGACAGCTGTTTGCTATAAATATGGTAATTGGCAGGCATTGTGACTCTCAGACAGAGTGGGTACATTTAACATTGAGGCATTACCTCTGTACCATTGCTGCCTAGAATATGTTACAGGTTTGTTTGTGTATTAATCATAGAATCATAGAAATAGGGTCGGACAGGACCTTGTAGATCTTCAAGTCTGACCCCCTGCCTGGGCAGGAGGGAAACTGGGCTCAAATGACCCCAGCCAGGTAGGCATAGAGCCGCTTCTTAAAGACCCCCAAGGTAGGAGCCAGCACCACTGTCCAGTCCATTAAGAATGGACTCAATCCAAAGATTTGCCTATGGAGGCATTCTCTATGTACAGATACACCAGTGGAGAGATGGTAATGTAGTACTGTGGTACTGTTCCCCTTTTTCCTCGGATTCATCAAGGGATGACCCACAGTTTGACACTGGCTGGTGTTGACTCTTCCTTCGGTTCCTCTGCTCCTGAGCAAAGACACTGGGAATATGCCAAAAAATCAATGCAGAAAGAAGCACCTTTAGCTCTTGCACAGAATCGTTCTATGCTGTGGTGTCACTTTTGGGTGTGATGGTGGTAAGGGGGACCCTGGCAAGTTGAAACAGGCTGCCATGGAGCCAAAAGACAAAGGAAGGAGACCTGAGCATCAGGAACGGACACAAGGTTTCCATCCAGAGTTCCTAGTACCTGTTGGATATTGTGCCAATTCTGCCCACTTCCACAGTAGATAACTCTGAGTTCCTTGCTGAAATCATCTGTGTAGCTCTTCATAAGAAGTTTTCATACTTTATCTCAGGGGTATTTCTATGAAAAGGGTACTTTTATTTTCTGTGAAGGATCAATGCACTCTAATAAAAGTGGAAACGGATGTTGCCTTTCTGAGGCCATAACATTTTTATGGTAGCACAAAGTAAAAGCACATAGTTCTCCATAGTGTTTGTGCCACAGAAGCCCAAGTTTGTGGCCTCTGTAGATGGTAGTAGTACTTTGTGTTGTTTTATTGTAGCAGTTGTCTATTTGCTCTATGGTGGGAGAGCACAGGCAGCTCAGAGCTGCCTGCATTTTATAGCCACCCCAGGCAAGGACTCAGGGGCTTGAAGGGCCTGATTCTGTGCACCCTGGGAAATCTCACATGGGATCAGGCCCCTCAAGCCGTGGAGGCATCTGCCTGGCTTTCCCCACTTAGACATGCCCACAGGATCTCTGCAGACGCATCTAGATAAGTGGGAGAAAGTTGGGGTTTCCTGGCTTACCCAGCCACATCCCCAGGAGGTCTGGGTAACTGGGAAAGCCCCAACTTCCCCCACTTACCAAAACACATCCCCAGGAGGCCTAGGTCAGCAGGGAAATCCTGACTTTTCCTGCTTACCCAGATGCATGCCAGAGATGCTAGGGGCACACCCCAGTAAACAGGAAAATTCAGGCATGTGCTTCCAGGGTTTGAGGGGCCCAAACTTGCATGAAAATTCCCAAAATATGAAGGGCCACGCATGCCCCTCAAGCCTCAGGAGAACGTCACCTCTTGTCCCATAGCATCTATAGGCTGGACAACAGGCAATGTGTGTTTTGCCCAACAAAACAGATCACCTATATTGGGTCATATCCTGGCACAGCTGATCCGTTTCATTTGGCAAGGTCTATTTCTAGCCTAAGACTCCTCTTCATGATGTGTGCCCAGCAGACAGACCTGGTGTTTCCAGATGCTCTCCACATGGCATAGTTAATGTTCCTCACTCCTAACCTGGAGGAACTTATTCCAGGGCCTTTCCATTGTAGGCATCAATAGTCAGAGTGCTTCCAAGTAGGAACTGAGTGGGTCTCCAGAGATTTGTCTGTGATATTTCTGAGGGGCAGGAATCATGCAAGGTTCAAGGAGTACACTGTTTTCCTTTTTAAAATGTAGCCACCAGAAGAGGTGATTTTTATATAAGAGCTTACTTGTCAGAGCACTAGTCCAGGGAATTGATACAGTTACATATTTGGTAAGGTATAACCCAGATCACAGTATAGCGGACAACTGGAGAGATTCATTCTCTGACTGGGGCATTTTGACATACAGAGCCCTAAAGAAAATAACTCAGGTGTCAGTGGGACCTATATGTTGCTTCCTACCTAACAGATCACTGATTTTAGTCCACTCACAAAGTAAACAGCCAATATCATACACCAGTAAAACACTAAGTATTTTCTTCCTTTTGATCACACCAACTATATAGCTCTCTAATATGGAACTACATGCAGATTGTTCCATCCTGTATCGAATGAATAAACTCTTAGAATTTCTCGGCATAAATATTATTGGCATAAGTATTTTTTCTTAAAGTTTTTCATTAATTAAGCTTTACTAAGGACCCTAAACTTGCAAGACACTGAGCCCTTCAGTATGAGCTGGTGGGCCCACCCCTGCTCCACTAAATGAGAGTGGAACAAACCAGCCACTTATACATTGGCTCCTCACAGTGAACGCACAGTGGATGCTAATGATTCAGAGAAAGAGGGCCTCACTGATACCTATGACATTTGTTTTCCCTTGAGGGGCTTAGATAAATTCCAGCACGAAAGCAGTGGCTCTGCAATTTCCAGCTCTGCTTCTATGCAACCTAGCAATTGTAAACCCAAATGAAATAAGGCTTGAAAGTCTGCTTGTTATGAATATGTGAAAATTAGGCTATCCAGCTAGTGCCCAATGCTGATATTTGTTATCAAATCCACTGTGTAGAGTATCTCTGTCCCAACCATTTTATACATTTAGATTACTATTATGTGATGGTAACAGTAAAGGATATATGCACTGAAATACCTAACTCTAAGCACGTAGGCCACACATGGAATCCAAAACCCCATTAGACACATCAGTGCCATATACATTACACAACAGGAATTGGATATTTCAAATGAAAAAAGCTAGAAAATCCACAGACTGAGCAAGTAGCTGCCTAGTGCTAGCCAGGGATGTCTCTGAACTTCCACCCTCTTTCTGGAGTATAAGTACCTGAAAAAGGCTTCAGGCAGGCATCTATGGCCATTCTCCATGGGCAAATCAGAGGATGCCTCATGCCCACTCAGCTGGGAGTAGAGGGAGTCCTGGGTTTCTGTCCTTATTCCTATTGTTATTTATGCATTACACACTAAAGAGCCACTGGATTATCACTAGAAATCATTTTGGTGTTCTCTCAAGCCTATTGGTTAATGCTGTCTGCTGAGAAATAGGAGATTTGGTTTGAGTATCCCCCGGCTGTAGAAGACCTAAAACCAAATCTCTAAGCTCCTGGACAAATGTTCTAACTACTAGGCAGTTAAATAACAGAAGAACCAGTGTGGCATAATTTGGAGCTCCACATGAATTATTCAATGCCTTCATGCTATTTGTGCTTTGTGGCCACTCACACAATGTGTTTAGCAATCCTCCATCATGGAATCCTATTCTCTCAGAGGGGTTTCTGCTCAGTTGCCATTATGTGCTTCAGATAATGGGAGCTGCACTACGTGAAACAGCAGGAGCTGAGCTGTATTAAACAGCCTTTCCTTATGCTGAATGAAAAAGAAATGTCAAAAAGGACCCCTAAGCCATGTCTACATTGAAAATTAGCTGTGAATTTAGCAGTGCATGGCCAACAAACTGTAGTTGAGTCAGTGCAGGCTGCTTCTCTGGCTAAGTTCCACTCCTAAGGGTAAATCCTCTAGGTGTGTCTCCCCAGCACAGCATGAGTTAGGCCCTGATTTGTATGTTCACGGAGAATGGATACAGGTGCTTGCCTACACCTTTTACTCAGGTACTTAGGATCCAGAAAGTGGGTGGGAGTTCAGTGACTTCCCTGGCTAGGGATCGAGGTAGGCCTACCCATGTTATTTTCAATCTAAGTAGTAGAGGAAACGGTAGCAGGGAAAAAGTAGTCATGGGCCTCACAGTGTGCTTGCAACCAAAAGACGAACCCTATGAGTACCCTCGTTGTGTAAATACTCTGCTTGCTGACTTGCGCTGAAGCTGCTGCTATCTGTTAGCTATGTGACCTAGATTACAAATAGTATGGATAGGTTGACCTGTGCTATAATCACTACTTTCCTTTTGATAGACAGACTTACCCTTATCTGTAAACGCCTAGTCATAGTGCTAATAGATGGTGTTCAAAAATATGGACCGGAGCTACTGGGTCCAGCAGAAACCAGTAGCTGTGCATTGCAAATGGCTTCCTCTCAGCACCCCTTTTTATAAGCTCTGAACATTGTGCTAGAAGTACCCCGCCAGTGAAATCTGTAGCTTTCCTGGTCTACCTGAAGCATTTACACTAGTGAAGCTACCTTGTGCCCAGTGATTAATCCTGGCCAGAAAGGTCTTACACTTGGCATTGAATAGTTCCTCCATCAATTAAAATAGCAGTAAATCAAAATATTGCAAAGATGTTAATTTTGTATATGGGGATATGAAAGCGCCTATCAGCATTAATATGTTTTTAGGTTTTAAAAACTATCCAATTGTTGTTCAAAGTCAAGCTACATCAGCAGACATTTAAAAGTTACATGTTATTATGAGTACTTTGTTGCTCAATTGACTCTTGTGCTCTGGTTGCCTGAAAACATTTTCCACTTCATGATCTGATATTGTGTAATTTCCAAAACACTCCATTGTAGGGTAAAGAAGATACCTGTCATCCCTGCCCAGAAGTCAAATGTAAATTTACATTTTATAAACCTCAGCAGCCTCGTAATCATTTAGCGTCCTTGGGAATGTCAGGTTGTTTGGCCAGCATTTTTAAATACACGCTAATGAGGAACAGGTGATAGATATTTGCTAAGTAGATAAAAACACAGAGTAAGCGCTTCTGTTTATTTTATAGCACGTTACACATACCTAAGAGAGGTCAGCTCGAAAATACTATTAGGTGTTAAGACAGCTTCTGCTGTTAGCTGATTTTTCCATCTGACATTCTGAACCATTCCTGGTTTGATTCACGAGGCCATGAGCACCCTTAACCTAAACTGGCTTCAAGGGAAGCTAGGAGTGCTCACAACTTGAGAGAAGAAGGCTGCTTTATAGGATAAGGCCAAAGAGAGTTTGAACTTGAGGCTTTTCCAATTTCAAGCTTTTTATAATATGTTATAGTATTGGTCAATTTATAGACTTTTCTGTTGTTAGGCAGTTTCTGGGGGTTTGGGTTTTTTTTTGCTTTGTTGTTTTGGGCATAGATTTTGAACATTTAACTCCTTGAATCAATGTACCCCTTCAACAGTGCTCCTATATAGAGTATGTGCTGCATTGCCTCTTATATTTAGAGGGGGTAGCTCAGAGATCAAGAAATGTTTTGGTTTCAAACTTCTTCCAAACAATAGATTGCTTCAATGATACCATAGGGAAGAAATCCTTTTCCTTAGGAATTTGATTCAGTCCTAAAATCAGAATTTGTGATCTAAATTCTTGTCTCGACCAAAATCATGCATAGATATTGTATGTACTTAATTCCAAGATGAGGTATTACCCCTCCATGTAACATGGAGAGGAAAAGCCCTTCATCTTGGAACTAAGGTGGGGGGAACATGCAGCTACTACTGCTGCCACTGCTCCTGGGCCGGGCTGGGGCCAGAGCAAACACATGCTCCACATCCCAGGCTGGGGTGGGGATGGAGTCTGTGGTGCTGGAGCAAAGGTAAGTATTGTGGGAGGACAAAGGCTATGGACTGGGTAAGGGGAAAAGAGAGTGGGAGGGGATAAGTTGGGGTGCAGCAGCAGTGGGAGAACAGGCATAAGCAAGGCAGGTGGTTGGGAGGATGATAGGTGTCAAGGGGCAAGGTGTGGGGGGCAAGGGGCATGGGTAAAGCTGCTTGCCCCTCCTGACTGCCTGTCCCCTACATCCTCTGCACTGCCTGCCTCCTCCTATTGTCTGTTCCCCCACAGTTCCCCCCACAGCCTGCCCCCTGCCACTGCTTTCCCTGCTGCCACAGTGGGGAGGCCAACTTTAAGATGACCTTCCAATAATCCAATTCTATACATGGAAAACTGTAACAACTTTATAACTTTTCCATATATAGAATTTAATTATTGGGGGGGAGTGGGGGAGGGGAGAGTCATCTTAAACTGAGGATAACCTTGGATTTAGACAAATAAGGTAAAAGCAAGAAGAAGAATGGTAGAACAATTAACGGTCCTTTATGTTGTTTCATAATGGAAATAATACTTTTCTTCATCTCAGAACTCAACTCTCAAAGACATTTCTCTTCTCTAATGAAAAAAGTGCTTAGCACAAATGTTTTAGAAGCAGATCCAATAAAGAACTTATTTAAAAGTTTTAGTGGTGCAAGGCCTAATTTCTAGGCACCAGGCCCCTTCAATACTGCAGGGAAGTGCCTCTGTCCTTTCCAGATCCACATCCCTAAACCCTCCTAGTGGTAAGTGTTTGCTCCCTTTAAAATACCTGAACAGGAATCACTCCCTTCTTTTAAAAGAGTATAGTGCCACACCTGCTGCTTTTATGTAACATCCTAGTGCTTAGAGCACTAGCCCAAGGCATGGGAGAACCAGGTTTACCATATTTACTTAAACCCAAGTTGAGATTTTTTTTTCCTGAAGCACAAAGACGTAAAGCTGAAAGGGACCTCTGGAGATCATCTAATTCAACCCCCTGCTTGAGACAGGATCACCTCTATCCAAACCACTCTGTACAAATCCATAATATTACCTTTTAGTAAAACTATGCAATCAACCCTGACATAAGACAAAATACAGTGCCCTAACCTGACACACGTAAAGCAGAGGGACTATGGCAGCCAACATCCTGCTTCTGTAAAAAGTTATTAATGGCCGCATCTATGCGAGATGCTACTGCTCAGTCATTACTGCACTAGTACTAGTATAAACAAGTACTAAATAAATGCACAGTAACTTGATTTACTGTGCAGCAGCACCAGCGAATGCCATTTTTGTGGTGCTACTGCTCAGTAGCCTAATAGTACTGTGCAGTAGCATCACAGTTTTTGCCATGTGATGGTATTGCATTGTGGTATTGGGCTACTGCATAGTCAGTGTCTCATGTAGATGCACACAATATGAACTCAAGAGATCCCAGGAAGAGAGCCATGCCCCACTCTACAGAAGATGGCTAACACATGTAGAAGTTGGGAGGTGGAATTCCCTTCCAGACCCATGCAGTAACCACCAAAACACAGAAGCATGGAAAATATCAACAGAAGAACATAGGCATGGCTATGCTTATATCACCCCCAACCAGTGGTTGTCCAACCACTTCTTGAACACCTCCAGTGATGGACAGTCCACAACCTCCCTAGGCAATCTATTGCACTGCTTCACTGTTATAACAATGAAGTTTTTCTCCATATCCTATCTAAACCTACTTTGCTGCATCTTCAAGCTATTGGTCTGCATCCTACTCTCTGCAGCAAGAGAAAAGGCACTTTCCCTCTCCTTTATGACAGCCCTTTAAGTATTTGAAGATTGCTATCATGTCCTCTTAAGCCTTGCTCCTTCAGTTTTGCCTCATATGACTTGCTTTACCAGCCCTTTACCATTCTTGTTGCCCACCACTGGATCTTCTCTAAGTTATCCAAGTCCTTTTTAAAATGTGGAGCCCAAAACTGCACACAAGAATCTAGATGAGGCCTAACCAGTGCTGAATAGAGGTACTATCACCTCCTGTGTCTTGCCCCTAATGCTTCTATTGATGCATCCCAAAATTGCATTTGCCTTTTGTGCAGCTGCATCCCACTTCAGGCTCATATCAAGCCTTCGATCTACCAAGACACCCAGATTCTCCTCCATAGTGCTGACGTTCAGCCAGATGTCACCCATTTTGTATCTGTACTTTTGATTATTCTTCCTGAGGTGTAGTACCTTGCATTTTCAGCACTGAACTCCATCCCGTTAGCTCTAGCTCAGCTTTCCAATCTGTTGAGATCCTTCTGAATTATACCCCCATCAACATGGTGGGGAAAATATCTCACCTTAGATTGACATCCTGGCCTGGAACAGGTGGCAGTTCTATATTCGCTGCTCCTGCTGCTTCTGCCTGGGCTGGGCTGGGTCAGAGATGGGGCTGACCTGCAACCAGAACCAGAGCCACTGCAAAAGGTAACAGCTCAGGGGAGCAGGTGATGGTGAGCAGGGGGTTGGGGGAGCTAGCGGCAGGGGGAACAGCACCAAGGAAAGACAGGTGACAGGGGGCAGGCACAGGCATGGTGGAGGCTGGGAGGCAGGGCAAAGGGTGGGGGTCTGGCCCTTTGCCACCCACTGCTACTTTCCCAGCCACAGTGGTAAGGGGAGGAATGGATTTAAGACGAATCTCCAATCGTTAGATTCAATACGTGGGAAATTATAACAACATAGATTCTAATTATTTGGGGGGGGGGGGTTGTCTTAAATTCAAACTGTCTTGAATTTGGGAAAATATGCTATTTCTCTCCTCAGCCTGGGGAGATCCAAACCCATCTTTCCCATCTTTGAGGACAGTGCCCTAACCACCAGATCATGGTCAGTTCAGGGTGGTAGCACCTCCTTTCCTGCTGTTGAACCTGTGCAGCTAGGAATTAAAGTTTCATGAGGCCAGAAAAAGAGAAAAAAAAGGGGAGCATGACTTTGTAGCCTAGTAGTTTGGGCATTCAGCCGAAGGGTGGAGGGAGGCCTGTGTGCCTGCCTCTGTTTCCCAGACTGTTCCTGTATTTTAAACAGCCTGCGGATGAAATTGGGAAGTGCCGTAACCCCTAGTATATTTTCTAAAGGAATTGTTGAGTGGTACCATCACCACAAACAGCAGCAGTGTTGTAAAAGAAAGCATTAGCCAGCCACAACAGTATTTTGTAAGGAGCCACCTCCTCTCAGTGTATGTTCAGCCTGCGTTGAGACCAGCCACCAGACTGAGTCCCTCAAGGCCTGCAGGCTAAAAAAAAAGTCTAATTTCTGACTCCTAGACAAGCTTCGGTATGAGCTAGCTGATAGGCTTCTCAGAGTTGTCAAGGCAGGTGTAGTTCTGGGAATGTATTTTATTTTATTTATTTGATTTATATGCCACCCTTTTCAACAAAGGCTTAGGGCAGCTTACAATAAGAGGACAGGCTAACTTATAAAATAGGAATATGAAAAAGAACAAAACATCTAAAAGGGAACTAGATCACTCATGTAAAACAGAGACCACCCAAACCAGGGGTGCTCAACCCCTGCCCTGTGGAGCCATGGCATCTGGCACACAGGGAAATTTGGCAGCAGGGGGGTTCATGGCATTTAATACTGCTGCTCCTCCCCTGCTGCCAAATTCCTAAGCCCTGTGCCACTGCGTGAGAGCCGCACCTTGTCCCTTTTCCCTCGTGGCTAGATCGAGGCCAGGCCACAGCCCGTGTTGCATGACTGGACTGGAGATGGGACATGGCTCTTTTCCCCCTGCGTGGCTTGATCAGGGCCAGGCTATATCCTCTCATCTCCATTCAGCCAGACCTAGCCTGTGGACAGACTGGATACCACCCATCCGGCTCCCACAGCAAACAGTTTGAGCACTGCTGTCCTAAACAATATCTTAGCCTAGCTTGGTTGGCTAAAGGCCTGGCCAAACAGGAAGGTCTTGCATTGCTTCCGACAGATGTCCAGGCTTGGGTTCTGGGAGGCTTCAAGACACAGGGAGTTCCCAAACTGAGGAGCAGCTGCCAAGAATGGTTACACTAACAGGGACTGGTTCCTTCCATGTGTTCACCAAGTGTACTTGGTGTATGATGGTACATATAGGAGACTGCCCTGGGATTAGACAGAAATGGAGCGGGAGGCAGAACCTGGCAGAGAGAGAACATCTGGAGAGCACTAGACTAGGTCCAACATCTAGGTAAGTTGAGCAAACGTGGGGTCCTCAGTCCCCAGCATGACTGAATAATACAAGGGCTCCATAAAGTCCTCAGATAGCATACTACTGAACCTGAATGCTCACGTGCTAAAGTTACTGCTAGTTAACACAGCTCTTACCTAAGTTAGTGTCATCTAACACCAGGGATTTCTTTCAGAATATGCACAAAAGAACTATTTGAGCTTTTTGGGGGGAAAGGAATTGGTGAGTTTGATTTGATATAATAGAATAGCTATCGTCATTAATTCAAGATCCTGGCAGTAGCTTGGCAGATCCTAGACATTTTAAGTAATGCATTATCTCTTCACAGCAGATCCTGGGTTTAAAAAAGACTAACAATGAAACAGAATTAAGAAACCTTCCGCTATGATTGGTCATGAGTTATAGTGACATGCAATAGTCTTTCTACTTTTATTTACTGAGTCTCAGCACTATGAGTGAAGTTGGTGAACATTTGAAAAGTAGGGAATCATTATAAAATCACAGAAGTAGGCAGGCAAATTCAGGCAGCTGGATTTATGTTCTCTTTCTGTCCTTAGATAGGGGCTATAAGGAAGGGGGGTTATGGGAGGCATAGTTATACCATTTAAACCAAGTGCTTAGTTCATGCATATTAAAACTCATGGATATCATGTAAAATCACACTGTGATTTTTTTCTCTATGCAACTCAAGGTTCTTGCTTTTAGAGCTAGGATGAAGGGGGAAAAACACTTTATTTTTATTTTATTGAGAAATGGCATTATTTTAGATTTTCTTATCTTGCAGAGCCTTGTTGTGCCATGTCAAAGTTGATGATTTCAACAGCGTTCTATTGTCCCAGTATAATACACCACGACTGGCTGGCACAAGTTACTTATTGCACAAAAGTATAGGCTTGAAAATCTTCTTGAGACAGTCTTATCTTGAAAACACTGATATTATACATACCACTTGGAACATACACTCTCCAGAAATAAATAATAAATCCTGCTATGGAATAGGAGCAACTTCCTCTCAAGTTAATAAGATTTACCCCATCTTTTGTGGGAGGAGAATCATTATCTTGGTGGGGATAACAGGGATATTCCAAGATACAAGAGCAAAAGGAACTCTCTCTAAGATTTAGTCCTTTAGTATTTAGGGTTTTAATCAATGTTTCAAATTCTTGAATATTTAAGAAAAAATATGGTTAAAATTTGAATATATTCTGTAAATCTGATTCCTCACTGTGCTACTCCAAGTTTGTCCAAATGCAAGATCCCAGAAATGGCTGGAATTTGCACCAAGTAAAACATGAGTAATAGTCCTGAATAAGGATCTGTATTTTCTTACGTATATCTGTCTTCAGATTATCCAGTCAAGTGTCCATAGCACTACTTTAAATGTTAACAAATAGAGGTTAATAATATCTATGAAGGCTAAAAGAATTCTCTCACACATGCAAGGTGTGTGTGTGTGTGTGTGTGTACATCTCTGTTTTGGCCCCTGCTTTGCAGACAGTCACTGATAAGCTGTTGCTCAATCAGAAGTGTATCCATCTAATATGTATAAAACCTTTTTATTTTTTAAATGAGATCACTGAACAATCTGTTACTGGAGTTCAGCAGAGGGAAGTAATATTTAAATGTGACACTTTAAGTTGGCCACCAGATGGCATTCCATATGGAGAAAAATGGTACTTAACATAAAGAAAAAACTGAATGCCTGGTGGACTTTCGGTTTAGACAGAAAACTGGAAAACCTGATCAGTGGCAAACAGCTGTGCTATCCTGTGATGACAGGCAGAGGATAGCTAGTGAAGACCAAGTGGGTTTCTCATTTTTTCTATGTAAATAAAATCTCCCCATATAAATATAAGTAGATAACCAACAATAGAAGGCACTTTCAAAGCAAGTACAGGAAGATCACAGTATGACCTAATCTGTAGATTTTAAGTCATCAGAGCCAAACAGTGAACATCTTCACGCATATGGAAGAGATATATTAAAAGTGATCTGATTTAAAAAAATATATAATCCTCTTCCTTTTCTCCATCTGGTGCTGGCCCTAGGCCATGACTGAGGGAGGACCAGCCATCAGGAGCCAGACATCTATGTCGTAAAGTGTCTCTGAAATGTACTTAATTCTGAGTAGGTATAGCAAAGGACCCTGCCCTGCTACTAATTAATCAGAGTAAGAATAAGGATGTGGGGACTGAGCCTTTAAGATGAGCTTCTGGGAAGCTGGAAGAAGCAGTCCCTGGGGGATATAAACCCAGCTTCTGGGGCAGAGTTGGGCAAAGCTGGGCAGCCTGACCTGGGCAGGGTTGAAAAAAGAAGCTCCCTGCTGGGAGCTGCTGGAAGCAATACTGAAAACTGGTTCCTGCAAGTAGGCTCAGGAGGGTTCTGGTATGAACAGTCCCAGTGAGTTTTGAGGTAAAAGCCCAGGAAGAGCTGGGGAAAGGTACTGTGGCTGGAATGGATTACAGGGCATCAGCCCAGTGGAACTAATTGTCTGGAGTAGAAAGTGGAGGGATTGTAAGGATAGGCTGAGAAGGAAAAGCAACGTCAAAAAAATAAGGCTCGGTGCTTATCCTGATTAAAGCTGTTTTATTCTGACCTACCCAGGGAACTAAACTGAGGGATTACAGCCCACCAGATTGCTGATTGGGACCAGAGATCCCACAAGACTGCTGACTGGGGACAACGACCACGGGACCATAAAGAAACAGGGCAAAGGTGACCCAGGGATGGGTCACCTAAATTTGCTCCTACCATACAGGACTGAGGACCTATTACTTACTTTAAGTATTATCAAGTTATGGCAAGCAAGAAGCACTTTGGGATGTTGGGGGTGGGAAGGGTCATTAAGCTAAGACTGACTTCCAGGGGCCAGCAGGCTGCCTTGAGGCACCCCAGGATGATTATAGTAGGCCGGTAGTGATATAGACTCAGTCCATGAAAGGGCTGAGGCTAGCTCAGCATGAGAGCAGCTGTCAGGGTAGCATTGTTAGTATCTTGGAAAACAAGGGATAAGAAGAACAGGACAAATAAAGGGTAAGGTGTGGGGTATCCTTTGGACTTCAGAACATATTGGTTCAGAGAGGCTACCATATTTCTAGCACACCAATCCACAAATGATTTTTGGTGCTTAAAATTTGTAGCCAGCTCTGTCAGCCTTCCCTGAGCCATGAATGTGACCCTCTCCCCAAATTACTATTGAGGGAAAGATCTTGGAGGTAGTCAAGTACTTCCCTTACCTTGGTAGCCACCTCTCTGAGAGTGAACATTGATGAGGAGATCTAGCACAGGATCCAGTGCATAAGTGCCTCCTTTGGGAAAGGGGTGTAGGTTGTAGCTGTGTTGGTCTATGGACACAGGCAGACAAGGTTCTTTGGGTGAATCTAATATCTTTTATTAGACCAACTTAAATGGCTAGAAAACAATTTTTAAGCAAGATTTCCCTTTGGGAAATGGGGTATTGGTTGTAGCCATGTTGGTCTAAAGCAGGGGCGGGCAATTATTTTGGGCAGAGGGCCACTTACTGAGTTTTGGCAAGCCATCAAGGGCTGCAAGATAGGCAGCCCAGGGCAGATTAATATTAACTTTCTAAATTTTTTAGGAGCCCCACAGGCCAGATAGAATGGCCTGGCAGGCTGCATCCAGCCCCCAGGCCGCATTTTGCCCAGCCCTGGTCTAAAGGAATAGGCAGACAAAACTTTTGCAGTAGAAGCAATTTCTTTTATTAGACCAACTAGATAGTTGCAAAAGATGTCTTTACTTGCAAGATTTTAGGCCCAAATGTCCTTCATCAGGCAAAAGAGAATTCAAAGATGGTAAAATTTCTCCCAAATAGAAACAAAACTTCATATTGTACAGGAGAACTGAAAGATGTTATGGTTCTCCTGGGTAGGACAATTCATTTGTAAAAAAGCTGCTCTGTAAGTATGCAAACTGGGCTCAAATAAAGGCTGGAGCAGGCTGTTTACCTCAGGTGTCTGATGACATACAGGTTGCTGAGTTTTTCTTCTTTTTTGTTAAATTGTTTATGTTGCACAGGAGAATTAGAAGATGGTATGGTTCTCCTGGGTGGTAAAGTTCATTTGTAAAAAAGCTGCTGGGTGAGTATGCAAATTAGGCTCAGAGGATGGAGCCGGTTGTTTACCTCAAGGTGTCCAAAGGCAGGCAGGATACTGAATTTTGCTTCTTCCTTCTTAAGTTGTGAAGTTTTCATTTCAAAATGGCTAATTATGATATCTTCCTTTGGGAAATTGCTTTGGTATGTGTTTATTCTTCATGATCACTAGTAAGACACCAAGATTCAGGTTTACAGTGCAGCCATCACTCCCACCCTCCTCTACAGATGTGAACTGTCATCATCTCAAGAGCCTGGAGAGGTATCACCAATGATGCCTCCAGAAAATCCTCCACATCAAATTGGAAGACTACTGCACAAATGCCAGTATTCTCAGTGTCAGCGGGTCCGAGTTGGGTACCCCCTGACCCCAAGATTCTCGCCTGCCACGACTTTTGATCTTTAACAAATTGGGGAGGGATGAGATGTTACATGCATAGGTACCCACGGGAAGGACCACGCTGGACCGATCTCTGATTATTGGTGCTTTATTATTCTTTGTCTGGTTATACTTTCTCTAGGAACACCAGGCAAAAGGACAGTTTGTTGGATCTGCCACACAGCTCCTCATTGTCTGACTCAGACAGTAAATCCTAAGCGCTATCTCGGAGATCAGCCACTAATTGCCTCATTAGTGGCTGATTAACACTGACCCAGGGATTCCCATGCTGCGGCTTGTGCCGGTGGGCGGAGTGCAGCTCTTTCACAGTCTCTCTATTCTCTCCCCCTTGCTCCCTCTCATCCTTCTGTGAGGGATCGGGGTCCCATTTCTTCATGGCTGGATCGGGTGTTTCCTCACCCCCTTTTTCTCCCGGGCAACCCCGCCGCATCTTGGCCCAGAGCCGCGGCTTGTTGCCGCTCCCCTGCTCCGTTCCCTGTGACTTACCACAGAAGCTGGCTTTTCAGGTAGGTAGCGATCCACGGGACATATCGATCATGGAATCTTGTCACTGTCTGTGAGGATGAGTCCCTGTTTCTGGACCTTCCTCTGAATCTCTCGCCGCAGGGCTCCTCACCCACTTCTCTTGATCTGTAAGTGCCCGAAGGCCCCTTCTCCCAGGTCTTCTCCGCCTCTTATCCCTCCTTCCTGCACCTCATTGACTCCAGAGGGTGGGGCACGTCTTTTCCCTGCTGGGTGGCAATTATCCTCAGCTGCCGACCCCTCTTAGTAACAGAGTTTCAGCCATGACTCTGTTACACTCAGCATTGAGTTGGTGATCCCCTAATACCAACATTGCTGGGTAGGGAATTGTATGTAGATACCTGACTCTCTATTCTCAAAACAAGTACTTAACACACAGCGTAGTAATGTCCTGAGATCTTATGTTGGCCATAGGAAACACTACAAGGACACATTGAAGACATACCTCAAGAAAACAGATGCTGACATCAAGAGCTGGGAGGAGCTAGCTAACAACCAACTCTTAAGGCACCACAGTCTCAACCAAGTGGCAGCCCATTTCAAGGTAAAGTGAAAGCAGAGAAGAGAGAGTGAAGGAAAGAAGAGGAGAAGAATCGCAGCCCACCACCTACTCTCCCTTGCAGAAAGACTTGTAACTTCTGAAGGTGGTTCTGTGGCTCAATGATTGGACTCTTACATCATCTCAAGACCCATCAGTGAGCCATGGTAAAGATCATCCTCGAATCAAGGGTGTGCCAATGATGATAGCAACATACTGGATTTAAGAAAGGTTGGAAATCAAGACATCTGAGCAAAAGGTAGCTCTGCAAAGGTGCCTGTGAGGTAGCAGCAGCCTCTGAATATGCTAGGCCCTCAGTCAGCTAGAGAACTGAGGGCTAGAAAAGGATTTAGGTCAAGGATGGGGCAGAAGTACTTAGAGCAAGAAGGGTCTCTATGTATATTTTGATTACAGTCTGAGTCTAGGAGGCTCAGAAGCCTTGACCCAGAGAGGTAGGGTTTGTGTTTGAAATTTTGATTTCAGTATACTGGGCTGGTTACTGAGGGATTGTCACACAGTGTCTCAATTGACCCAAGGAGGGGCCAGAGGGACAAAGGTCCAAGAGGAACCACAGAAGAGACTTCTGGAGCCACAAATCCAGAGATCTCAAATGACCTGAGGTGGGACCAGGGACCAGGAGGGCAAAGTTCACTGACTGGCCACAGCTGAAATGTGGGGCATCTAGAAGCCTGATACTGATAGATACCTGGAGGTTTAGGTGGACTACGGGGGTAGTTCAGGAGGTCCCACAGTGCTCGCAGGGGGGACATTGCAGCTTGAAAGAATACCTGGAGGTTTGGGGGGACTATAGGGGTAGTTAAGGAGGTCCCATAGCACCCATGGGGCGGTGCTGCAGCTTGATGGAGAAACCCAAGGCGGGTGATCTGGCATAGAAGCATGAGAGGGCAAGCCAAGAAGCTGAGAACCCCAAAGCTTAATCCAGTCCATGGGCTAAAGAAATAGAGGGCTCAGTTGCAGTAAAAGGGCAGAGGCTGAGAAGGCCAAAGCCAACACTTCAGCAATGATAGGCTCATTCTTAGACCCTCAGGCAGCCTTCTTCCTAATAAATCTTAAAATTAAAGGTGTGGCAGGTGAGTAAAGGAAGTGAGGGATCCTAGAGACAGAGCCGGGGCAGGATTTGCATGGCCACAGGGGGCACCATGGCCACTAAGGCTGTGCAAAATGGCACCGTTCCATTGCACCTTGAGTTTCGAGGTTTTGATGGAACAGCATTTAGTATCGAATTTCATTTCGATTTGAAACAGCTGTTCCATTTTGCTTTGTCAAAACAGTGAGGCTGTTTCGACTGTTTCAACGTTTCACTAGATCAGCTGGGACGGGAAGCCAGCCCAGCTGGGCTGATTTCCCATCCCCAGCACTAGATCAGGCCAGGGACAGGAACTCAACCCAGGTGGGCTGAGTTCATTACCCAAGTATGATGGTCGTGCTAGGGTTGGGAAGTCAGCCCAGCTGGGCTAAGTTCATTTTCTCAGCACAATGGTGGTGCTGGGGAGAGGAAGTCAGCCCAGCTGGGCTCATTTCCTTTCCCCAGCCTGATCTAGCTGGGGATAGGACTCAGCCCAGCTGGACTGACTTTCCATCCCCAGCACTATGATAGAAACGTTTCAACTTCTGAAACATTTTGACTAGCCTCATTTTGTTTCGAGGCTATTTTGAAGCCCTTTGTTTAATTTTGATTTTGCTGTTTTGACCTCAAAATGAAATGGCCAGCAAAATTTCACACAGCCCTATTGGCCACCCCTCTGACCCCAACCTGTTATATTAGCAACACAAAATTGTCAAAAAAAACAGTTCTAATAATACCACTATTATATATGGATAGCAGTGAATCATATCCCCTTAAAGTTAATGGAAATTTTGCAACCGAAGACTCAAAGAATTCAGTTAGTTGCATAAAGGTAGGAGGCAAGACATAGCATACTGTAAAAATATGAGCAGTACTTTCAGATAGGCTGGCTGGGATCAACAGTGATCTCATTGTAGTCTCCCACAATATCCTAAGTATCATCTGTCTTTGCCAGAGCTTTTGCCTGCTATGTTTCTTCAGTTATAGGATGCTGTCCTTAGGGCTTCAGTTCCTTTTAGTTAGACAAGAGACAGGGAAGATACTAATACATCGATAGGCTGTTTGTGTTTACCTTAGACCCTAACCCCTATCTCTTAGGAAGTCCAATTGGAAGATTAAGTGAACCAACTTGAAATTGCTTCATGAATTGAGTAGTGACTGTTGCTTTTTTGGGGAATGGATACATCCTTTTATTGATACTGTTTCTTAGGCTATGACAGTGACAATGAGCGATTTTTCTTGTTCATTTTTATTTTCTTCCTCTATTAAGCATTTACCTTGTGGCCCATAGGATTGTGCAGTTCTTGCTGCATACTTTCCAGGAAGCCATCTTAGGGCCTAAGGGAAATGCTGTAGCTATTCTAAATTAATAATAGATCTCATGGCTTTTGGTGGTGCCACAGCTATGGATGCTGCAAGCATGAAAATAAAATTGACTAAGCTAGAGGGGGAATAGAGAGTCCACTCAGAAGGCAGATCTTGAACCCTGCCATTATCTGGATTAACTTAACAGAGAAAACATATTACTCCCCAGGTTAAACTGAAATTTTACAGACATTATTTTTATTTCAGATGACAAATTGAAACTGAGTTGAATTAGCCAGGAGGAAAATTTTGTCTGTTTAGGTGTCATGGAGACAGCACAATGCAATGAAAGTATGTGCTCAAAGCATAGCGGTGGCAAGAAAAGACTTAGGATGTATTTTGATACTTTGCTTCTCCATAAAACATTGCTAAATCTTCCCCAGATCTAGATTTAGCTGTCAAACGCCACAGATTTTGTGTGCAATCCTATATTTTGATTGAGGGTTTCTTTCTATGTGGCCAGTGCTGTCCCACATGGGAAACTCCGTTCCATGTTTTTTTTGTCTCCATGTTTTCTTCTGGGGTTTTGTTTGGTTTTGTTTGGTTGGGGGGGGTTGTTTTTTGAATTATAAAGGTTTTTCTGGGTCTGGGATTATTTATTGGTTACATTTAGAATGGAACAGTGGTTTGGGGTTTTCTTTTCTTTGTTATCATTACCTTAGAAATGTAAGGCATTAGTTGATATCACAGAGAATTGACCAAGAAAATTACAGGGGATATTTTATGGCACTGTGTTCTTTTTGGGGAAATGTTAGCAAGAACTCTTCACAGCTACAAGTACATGCAAGGATGTCTTCAGAACCAGTGAATGCTGATTACTTCCACTGGTGCATACTGGTGTGATAAAACACTCAGCTTCTGCATCATTTCAGGGATACATGAAATGAACAGAAAAATAAGATTCTTATTTTGCCTGCTTCAGATTTACTTAATAAGTAGGTTTCAGATCCCTGATAAAGAAGCAGAGAGCTAGTGAAAGAAAGAGCATTAAAAACAAGCATACCATAGATTAGATGAATCACCTGTTTTTCTCTGATTAATGAAAAATATTTCATGTCTCTGATAAAGCCAGTGTGAACAGTTGGAGGAATGAGAGGGAAACTGAGAGGCAGAATCATGTAAGGACCTCATTCAGCACCAACTGAAGTTAATAGAAAGACTCTCACTGATGTTTATGACCTCTGCATCAAGCCCTAAAATACACTTTCCTTTTCATACCCTCTGCCATATCCTTTCCACACTTACCTGTGTGCATTTTAGGTTTTATGTATGGTTTCAGAACCACTCACCTTCCATCCCTCAGTGAGAATTAGGTGAAAAGAAAGAGCATATGTGTGTCTTTCATATGTAGCACTTGGTAGAACAGCTGTGTTCAGGTGGGTTCAAAAGCATAGAAGGTAAATTAAACTGAGAGGGATGGAAGGATCATAGAATAATAGAAAATTAGGGTTGGAAGGGAACTCAGGAGGTCACATCTAACCCAGCCCCCTGCTCAAACAGGACCATCTCCAACTATATCATTTAAGGCAAGGCTTTGTCTATCTGTGTCTTAAAAGCTCCAAGGATAGAGTGTCCACAGCTTCTCTGGGTAACTTGGTCCAGGGCATTACTATCCTCCTAGTGAGAGTTTTTTTCCTTGATATCTTATCTAATTCCTTTGCTGCAACTTGAAACTATTGATCCTTGTTCTGTCATCTACCACCACTGAGAACAGGCTAGCTGCATCCCCTTTCTAACCTACCATTTAGGTAGTTGAAGGCTACTGTTCAATCTTTTCTTCTCCAGACTCAGTAAACCGTTTTCTCAGCCTCTCCTCATAAGTCATGTTCCCTAGCCCTCTAACCATTTTCACTGCCCTCTGCTGGAATCTCTCCAATTTGTCCACGTGCTTTCTGTAGTTAGGGGCCCAAATTGGATACAATACTCCATTTATGGCTTCACCAGTGCCGAATAGAGGGGAAGAATTACTTCCCTTGATCTGCTCCTACTAATGCAGCCCAACATGCCATTATCCTGCTTGGCAACAAGGGTGCACTGTTGGCTCATATCCATCTTATTGTCCACTGTAACCCCCCACTCCTTTTCTGCAGCCTGTGCATGGGACTGTTCCGTCCTAAGTGCAGGACTTTGGACTTGTCCTTATTGAACCTCATGAGATTTCCTTTGGTCCAATCCTCTTGTTTGTCAAGGTCTCTCTGAATCCTAGTCCTACCCTCTAGCATATCTACTACTTCCCCCAGCTTGGTGTCATCCATGAACTTGCTGAGGATGCACTGCATCCCATCTTCCAGATCATTAATGAAGATGTTCCAGATCATTAATGAAGAAAACTGGTCCCAGGACCAACCCCTGATACCGGCTGCCAACTAGATATAAAGCTACTGATTACTACCCTTTGAGCCTGATGATCCTGCCAGTTTTCTATTCACCTGACAATCCATTCACCCACCCCATAACTTATTAGCTTGCCGGAGCCAAGCATTTATCCTTCAATTGCTCCATTTCCACTGCAGTGGCTGCAAAGGGATATGAAAGGGGAGTTTCAGTTTCATACCACTTCTACTCCCTTCAGGCTCTGTCCCACTCTTACTTGACTGTATAGACAGTTTTTTTCTCATTGGCCAATAATAGAAATATTTCTACAATTCCTGGGCTAGATCCTCAGCCCCACTCCATACAAGAGAAAGTGAAAAGGTTCAAGTATTTGAGGATTCCTTTGAAAAGAAGAATCTCTGGCTTAGGAGCCATGATGATGTTGTGTCAGGATTTTTGTCCTTCATAATTTAAAGGGACTCTTGGACTTTTCTTAATTTTCCCTGTGGATAACCAGAGTCCTAAATTCCTAGGATTTAGAAGGTTATGAAGGTGGGTCAGAGTTTCTACGTTCCCTCAGCTCAAGTCATGCACCAAGTAGTTGGGCTGGCCATAAGAATTAGTATTTATCAATTACTTGTATTACCATGCTGCCTAAGAGCCCCAGTCATTTTGTTGGAACAAATGAAAACCTTGCCCTAATAGGTTACAGTCTTAGGTCCATAGCACACATTAGTTATGTTAAAATTAATCTGTTAATCTCGCCATAACAGCGCTACATGTTCAACCAATTTATCATGCCAATGCGGCAAACCAGCCACACAGCTATTCCACAAAAATGTGGAACATCTTTGTGGCTCATTTGTTTAGTACCATAAATTGAGTATGTATCACCCCCATGCCTTTGCTGGCAATCGACTGATTGTCAGCATTGGCATAAGGATGGGGTAGGCATTGAAGCTGGGACAGCCCTGGTCCCAGTGCTGAAAATTGACTGGGGGTAAAGTGCATTGCAAAATTCCCTGGTAAGGGAAGCTGAGGGGCTCTGCCCACTGGGAACCTGGCAACCCTTGAGCCTTGCAGCCCTGAGGATGCTAAAGACAAGGCACTTAAAATGGCAGGGTTGCCAGGAGCTGGGCTGAACCTGTGCTTTTTAGATGTCCTGGGAAATGGGGACCCCAGGATGAGGGAGAGGGTCCCCAATCTTGGGGTCCTGGTTTTGTGGGACTTCTAATGGACATGTGTGTAGCTGGCTGTCCCAGGACTGGTCCAACAATCAACTGATTGTCAGACCCAGTCCTGACAACCCCAGGTTGCAAACCCACCTGGTCATGTTCTATAATATGCTGATTGTTGCAGCCACCCCAACAACCCTGGGCCATGAATAGATTGTCCTGGGTCAGCTGGGTTTGAGACTGAGGGCTGTTGGGGTCAGATTCAACAATCAAGTGATTGATGAACCTAGCCTCAATAGCCCTGGGTCTTGAACTTCCAAGGAGCTGGGGGCAGCCCTGGGTCTAGGATAGAGCTTCCCCCTGCCCAGTCTCCAGGATTAGACTGGGGGCAGCTCAGCAGCAATGCAGTTGGGATCAGAGGAATGTTCTGCTCTCTCCAAAACATCACGCTTCCTGCCATGAACACCTGGCATGGTAGGAGGTGCAGGGTTTAGGATGGGCCATAAAATTCTTCTGATCCCAATTGTGCCATTGTTTTAATGTCTGGTAGGGGACTAAGTATAATGCAAGAGACAGCAGATCAATACAGACAGAAGAGGGAATACATGGAAACAATGAGGATTTGTTCCAACTTGTCTCCTAAATGTAGATAGAAAATGATGCATTGTATAGTGGAGAGGGAATGTGCTACTGTGTATACAGAGAGCATTAACCCTTTATTTGGGCAGAATGGAGCTGTTGAGATGATTTTTAAAGAAAATGATTACAACTAGTATAATACAGCCAAAATGAAAAGTTGTATCTTCTGAGGAATCAGAGGTCATATAGAGTAAGCTCCTGTGAAAGCTTTCCTGCCTTTTTAAAATCTGCCTTAACATAGGTAGGATTCTGCTTTTCTCTGAAAGTTGATGTATTTTTCAATTTGGTTTTTTATGAAAAAGCCTGAACTTAATTCAATTCTCTTATTCAGCCAAGTTAGTATTTAGCGTAGACCTCTAGCCATACAGTGCTTTATTTCTCTAGTAATTTAAGGTCAAGTTACCTCAGAAATAGATTAATTTTGTAGATAAGCTTAGTTTTACAAGCTTACAATGATATTCAATAGGATATCATTGCCAATGATATTATACCAGGATATGATTGCAAATGATGGCTTGTAAATCAATCTTAAAGTGCTGATGAGTTCCAGTGAAGTTTAATGTAAAAATAATTTCAGCAAATAATGTCAGATTTTATTAAGTTGCTGTTAGAAAGAAGCAACATGAATAAGATAGATACAAATTGGCATGTGGGAGAAGTTCACATGTCACCTTGTAAAGAAAGAAGTTAATTGTTCCACTTTCATTTTATCAAATTTGTCAAATTTATCAAATTTGATCAAATTTGATCATTTTATTGTGGTGGAGAGAAAAATTCATTACAATAAATATGGTTATTTCCTGTTTTCTACAATGCATCTTGTTTATTAAGGCAATCAGCTTTACAAGCTTTGACACTCAACCCTTCTTTTCTTCTACTAACCGCTGCTACCTTCTCCACTCTGTTTTCTGACACTTGTCTCTCAGGATATGAGGAAGATAGTATTTAGGAATCTGGGGCGTGAATCTATAGTGCTCTAACTATTTTGCACTAAATCCTAATCTAGAGGCTTGGTGTGAGCTGGGGGTGAAGTAGCTGTGAAGTAAACTACCTTGCATAGAGGTACTGTAAGAGTTTCTGTAAATTCATAGCCTTGCTCACTCTGCTCTAACTTCCCCATGGAGACAAGCCATCATTTCCCTTTAGAGCAGGGGGAGTCTTTAGTAGATATGCAGTAACTTTCTCATTCCTTCTTGTGTCAGTGAGCATGTTTATACATGCATTGTAACCAAAAATTACTGCGTAGTACAAGCATGTGTCTCATATGTGCGCCTATACTGCACAATAAGTATGGTGATTTATGCTGATTTAAGCATGAATTTGAGCATGATGCAGGTAGCAAATTTATGCCCAAATAGTTAATACATAGTAAGGCATGTCTAGATGCCTTACTGCACAGTAACCCTGTTTGCGTGGCTTGATTTGGGAGTAACTTTAGTCCCAAGTCAGTCCACACACAGCGTTACTCCTCTGTAATGCCTGCTAGGGCTGTGCAAAACAGCACCGTTCCGTTTCGACGGAACAGCGTTTTGTTTCCAATTTTGTTTAGATTCGAAAACGCTGCTCCATTTCATTTCATCGAAACAGTTTCACTATTTCAGTGCTGTTTTGACGTTTCGCCCATAGGCTATCAGGGGGAGCTCAAACCAGCCTATAACATTGTCATTTCTGGCCTGATTTGAATGAAACTTGCAGGAATGGTAGCCCCTTCTGAAGCCATGAAGCCTGATACATTTCAAGGAGATAGGTGGAGGGGGTTCGGAGGAACTGCACCTCAAATTCTTGAAAGCAAAACTCATGTCATGAGCCACAGTGGAGTCAAATCTGCAGGCATGCTCGCCCCTGCTGAGGCCACAAAGCCTGCCAAGTTTTAAGGAGATCGGTGCAGGAGTTTGGGGGAAACTGAACCTCAAGCTGTGGACAAGCAAAACTTGTGACATGGGTGACACTGTGTGTGTGTTAAGGCGCAGCAGGGTGAAAGCTGCAGGCCTGCTAGCCTCTGCTGAAGCCACAAAGCCTGTCAGGTGTCAAGGAGATCAGTGCAGGGGGAGTCTGGGTTCTGGGGCCCTGCATCTCTGGCTGCTGACAGGCAAAACAACGCTGCTTTTTATGCAGTTTTTCCATCCCTCCCCCAGAGCACTGGGATTGGAAGGGACCTCAGGGAAGAATGACAGTCACTGGCCAGCTACACAGTCAATAATGAGAGCGCTCCTTCCCCGCCTCTTCCCCCTTCCTCTCCTTACTTTAGTTTCTGTTTCCCTGAAGGCAAGCCCAGCTTGAGCTTTGAAACGTGAAACATTTCAAAATTTTCGAAGCATTTTGACTTGCCTCATTTCATTTCGAGGATGTTTCAAAGCTCTCTGTTTCATTTCAATTTTGCTGTTTTGAGCTTGAAACGAGTTGAAACAAAACTGCCGGCAAAATTTCTCACAGCCCTAGTGCCTGCACATGTAAATGCTGGCATAAAAGCCACTTACTGCTCATGAAATTACTGTACAGTAAATGCATGTGTAGACATGTCCAGTAAGTTTTACTTTAGCACTTGCTATCTTTATGAATGTTTCCTAGATTGAATGATTTTACAGGCATCTCAAATAACAATTCACCATTTTCCCTGCTTGGCTGCGAGGAAAAGAGAGGGGCATTCTAGCAATTTTGCTAACTTCTTATACACAAATGCTTATTCACACTAACCTAAGACTTTAGGGAAATGCAAGACCAGATCCTCTACCAAAGTAATGCAAATAGCCTTGAATCTAGCCGCTGATGGTCAGCAGGGAACTTTCCTTACCAAGAACCCTCTATTAGCATCAAGACAGTAAAAGGCAGCCACTGTATCTGCCAACCACTCTTGATCCTGGTCATAGTGGACATGTCAAGAAAAGGAGAGGATATAATAGGAACAGGCTGGTATTGGGGTAGATCCTAAATTTGTTATATCCCATCCTTCACTGGCCATGATGTCCTTGGTCAGTGATATAAATTATAGTAGCTCTTTAGTTAACCTTTCTCTAGATGTGTGATCTTAGCCCTGAAGATTGCACCTTGAGTGCAGTGTTCAACCATTGGAGAGAATGAGGCTTTGGGGGTAGAGGGAGAGTTCCCTTGCATGCAGAAGACAAATAAGAGACAACTTTAAAAAGTTGTAAAAGGAAGCAGGCCCCCTTCTTAGACTCTACACCCCTTTCCGAGAGAAGAGGGTAGCACAGCTGTCTCTGCCTTGCTGTCCATCAAATTTTCTTTGCCACACCTCCTACATTTCTCAAGATTTAGACCAAAGCTGGTTGAAAGTGGAAGAAACAGGAGGTTGGATACATTCTGCTGAATCCTCACTGTCCAAAATCTGGTGGAAAGCAGGGCAGAGTGGCTTGATTCAGAAAGACATAAGCATATGAAATGCTTATACCTCTCTGATTTAGTTAAAATATAAGGTGCCACTCTGCCCTGCCTGCTACTTGACTTGAGACTAACGTGTCTAACTATGTATCACTTCAGAAATCTGTGAGGTCTTGCAGTAGCTGCTTCTGGACACCAACTGGTGACATAGGGAGTAACACTACAGCTTTTGTAGGAGCCTTTCTATCTGGGGTTGATGTGGATGGAACTGCACTCAGAAGAAATGGGATAATAGAAAAGTAGTGTAATATATTGTGTGAACCGAATGTTACACACTGTAATGTGAATGTGTGACATCAGGGGGAGCAGCCCTGCTAACTGGATTTGGACTACTGTGCAGAACTGTGCTGATTGCATGTAGACTACAACCCCCAGAGACACTGGGGGTGGAGAGATAAAAGGGAGAGGAAGTAGAAAGCAGTGGCAGAGCATGGGATGCAGTGGAAAAAGTGTGGCTGGAGGAGTGACAGAATTGGGCCTGCAGACTGTAACAGACCTGGACCTCAGACCTGGAAGCACATGCAGATAGTAATTGAACACCTCCAGAGGTGTGGGAGGGTTTAAGGTTTCTTGAATAGATTTACCATGGTATTAGTTTCATAGTTTCTAGGGCCCGAAGGGACCTGAACAGATCATCAAGTCCAACCCCCTGTTCTGGGCAGGAACGAGTGCTGGGATCATGATACCCCAGCCAGGTATCTATCCAACCTCCTCTTGAAGACTCCCAAGGTAGGAGAGAGCACCACCTCCCTTGGGAGCCCATTCCAGAGCCTAGCAGCTCTAACCATAAAGTAATGCCTCCTGATATCAAGCCTGAACCTGCTCTCAATCAATTTGTAGCCGTTATTCCTTGTTATCACAGGTGGTGCATGGGGGAACAGAGCCTCACCTATTTTCCACCTGTCCCCCACTAGTGCTCAAAACCTGTTACCTGTTGAGTGAATTCACCACAGTGTTACTGCTAATTACCTGTTTCATAGCTCCTAAGTATATATACCTTAATGTTGGTGTTTATTTGCCTGTATTTGTTCCTGTCTCCCTAGCCCATTAGCTTGTGACCCTATCCCCTAGCATTTGCTATATAAAAGTGGGAACTTCACTTTTTGGCTTCCTCTGTCAGTTCCTGGGGTTATAGGGTTTGATGCAACTGGTGGCAACAGTGGGATTTGTGGTAACAGGCCATAAGGCATGGAGAAAACTGCTCCAGGAGTGTATAGATTTTGTTGTTGTGTGGGTATTTGATCTGGGAAGATGAGTACCCCAGAGAAGGGAAACACTCCTCCCCCACCCATAGTGTTTTGAGGACAATATTCAATCCAGCATCCTGCAGTGGCGAGCAACAAGAATGGGATAACTTGTATAAACAGTTTGAAATGGCAGCTGAGATAAATGGGTGAGATGGGGCCTATTAAGCTAAAATTCTTCAGCTGGTTACTCACAGGGAGGGCCAGGGAGCTTCACTGTGGGCTCAGCAGTGAAGCCAAGTAGGATTACCAGCACCTGATAAGGGCCCTCAGGAATGCTTTGCAACTAGGCACAAATCCTGCTGCTTTCTTTAATAATAAGAAGACAGCAGCAGAGTTGGCACAAGAGTTTGGCATGGCAAAAGATAATTAGCTATAAAGGCCTTCCCACAAGTTGGCCCACAGGTACAAGTCATGCTGGCACATGGCCACTTTGTCAGCAATGCCTTCAGTGGGGAGGCACAGGCTCAACTTCGGATGGGAAAGCCCCAGAGTCTAGATGATGGAATAAAGCTAAGCACAGATAGAATTGGTAAAAAAGCTAGGGACTTTAAGTACCCAGGACACCGAGCCAAGACTATATGTGTGTGCCAAGGAGAAGTCAGCAGTACCCATTCCAAACCTGGAACCATCAGCCTTGCAAATGATGATGGAGACATTGAAGGAAATCCAGGGTGAACTGGACCAACTCAAGAAGAGTATGGAGACCCTATCCCAAAGCAGGGATGCCAGTGGAGGGCCCCTGGACCACAGAAGCTGGAGTCTTGACAGGAGACTGCTGATAGATGATGGCACCGTGGTGGCTGTGATAACTTCCAGAGGGAATTCCAGAAAGAAGGTGGCGTTCTGGTCAGGGAAACTGAGGTGGGCAGTGGAGAGGGCCCATCCACTGCTGGTAAACAGAGGGGCCCAGAGGATGAGGTCATCATTGTTGGTGCTGTAGGGCTGGGGTACTACCTGGAGGGGAAGCTAGTTCCTTGCCAATTCTTCCTAGATTCAGGTGCCCAGATATCCATGTACATAGTTGGATATGAGAGCAAGCTACAGCAGAGACCAAAAGGACCTTTGACCTTTTTGACTTCCTGCGCCAGTTTCTGGAGTCGTGTTTGATATGGTAGACTGAAAGTGACCTCACCAGTTCATCTAGTCCAGCCCCCCTGCTCAGGGCAGGATCATCCTGGACTGAACTATCCTAGCTATGTGTTTGTCTAACTTGCTCTCAAATTTCTAGGAATGGAGAGACTACAATTTCTCTAGGTAGCGTGTTCCAACGCTTAACCACCCTAATAGTGAGTAAGTTGTTATTTCCAACCCAAATTTCCTCCGCTGCAGTTTGAAACAATTGCTCCTAGTCCTGTCCACTACAGCCACAGAGAAAAGGCTATATCCATCCTCTTTGTAATCTCCTTTCAGGGTTTGAAGACTTACCAAATTCCCCATCAGTCTTCTATTCTCCAGACTAAATAACCCTAGGTCCTCTAACCTTTCCTCATAAGTCATGTATCCCAGGCCTCTAATAATTTTTGCTGCTCTCCACTGGGCTCTTTCCTATCTGTCTGCCTCTTTCTTGAAGTGTGGACACAAAACTGGACACAATACTCCAGGTGAGATCTCACCAGTGCTGACTAGAGCAGAAGAATCACTTCCCAGGATTTGCAAGAGACAGTCCTACCTCCTTAAATCTCAGAGGTTTCACTGTCTTTCCACTTCACATCTTTCTACACTCTACTCCTTTTTGAGGAGATAATTTTCAGAGAATTCTATCAATTTGCAGCCTCCTGCAGGTTACTCCATGATAGGGAGGGCTGAAAACCATTATGAAAATCATTTTAGAGGGATGCAAATCATGACCGAATAAATAAAAAATAATTCTCATGCACTTACCTTTAAGAACTGAGGTCATGGCAGTGTCCTTTTTCATCAAGACATACAAAAAACTAGAACTCTTGGTGCCAAAATGATACCTTTTATTAGGCCAACTGGAAAATGGGGCTTGGAAAAAGCTACAGGGGGGGGGCAGGTCCAAGCCCCCTGCCCTGGTCCACCAGCGGGGCAGCTTACTAGCAAGCCCTTGGCTGGGCAGTGAAACAGTGAAACCCTGGTTGGGCGGGGATTTGCTTGCTCCCTGCTGGATGCCCCACTGGCGGATTGGGGCAGGAGGACCCAGAGGGACAGACTTCCATCTCCAGCTCCCTCTGTGCAAAAATGAAGTTTATTTCCTACCTATGGGGACTTTTTACCACCTTGTACCATCTATACTTTTCCCAAAGCCTGACGAAGGGACTTTGATCCCAAAAGCTTGCAGGAAAGCACAATTTTCTTGCCATTTTCCAGTTGGTCTAATAAAAGGTATCATTTTGGAACCAAGAGTTATAGTTTTTTGCATGTCTTTTGGTCTCAGACCAACACAGCTACCAAGTACACCCCTTTTGCATCAAGGACACTTCAGGTACTACTGAAGCAGTAAGGCAGGTAACACTGAGAAAACAGACAGACAGCATCCAGTACATGACCCAAAGTACTGTCACATTAAATTAATTATATTGATGTGAGTATTTCTATCAAAAGAAACAGGATTTGTTAGAAGGCAGTGAAAACAGGAAGTGAATGCTCCTGATAAAGGCTTTTGGGCCCCAAACATTGGGGTTTTTTTCATTCCCAGTTCTTACTTGCAATAAGTATTTCACTTTTAGTCCAAATGCTCATTTACTGGTGTAATTACTTTAGTGTACTCATGTGTTGGGAAAGATAGCTGGTAGCTGGCTTCAGATTTACAATAAAGAATCATAAAATTGTCACTAAATACTATATTTTCTCACATATATCAGGCCTCAGAAATTATACACTTTGCCTTTTGAAAGGCAAAATTAAGAAAAAAGATCTTTCCTTGTAGTAAGTAACTGAGTAGCAGCAATAGAGAGTGGAGCTTACTCATTGGGTACATCTACATGTGCAAATGCTACAGGGTGGGTTTACTCTATAGTAAATTACTCAGGAGTAAACCCACCCTGGGGAGACATCTACATGTGCAGGGATTTGGGGGCAGATTTGCTGCTCCTGGCAGCAGTCTTTTCCCATCCACTCTAGCCCTGAACCAGGCCCCTGCACCAGCCAGGGGGAGTTCTAGGCTCGACCTAGGTGCTAGCTAGCCCAGGGGCTGGCAGGGAGCATGAGGCCAGGAGACAGCTGCCTTCTGGAAGGGGCTGGGAGATTGCTCCCTGGCTCTGGGACTGCCTGCTGCAGGGGTGGACTCCACCACCAGAGCCCAGGCAGAGACAATGCTGATCAGAGCAGGGGGCTTGGAAGTATCTGCAGGGGAGGGGCAGGTCCCGGCCTCCTGCCCCAATCCGCCGGTGGGGCATCCAGCAGCAAGCAAGAAAATCCCCGCCCAGCCAGGGTCTCACTGTTTCACTGCCCAGCAAGGGGCTTGCTACTAGCTGCCCCACTGGTGGATCAGGGCAGGGGGCTGGGACCTGCCCCTCACCTGAGGCTCTTCCCAAGCCCCATGCCTTGATTGCCTGATCAGGGCACAGGGCTAGGACCTTCTGCTTACTGGGATAGTTCTTGGCCAGCCCTGGGCTGTGTGAGGAAGTCTGCATGTGCCCTGGAGCTGGCTCAGACTTCCCAAAATGGAACAGTCCCCGATCACCTCCAGGCTGCACGTGCAGACTTCCCCTGGACCTGCCCCCCTGACCAGTCAGGGGCAGGTCCCAGCCAACTCCAGGCGGGACGGAGAACTCTCCTCATGCAGGAAGTTCCCAGCTCCTGCTCTGCAATTGCAGAGCGAGGGCTGGGAGCTTGTTCCCAGTTCCAACCCCATGTTCACAGTTGTGATCATGCAGCTGAGGCTGGGAACAGGTTGGGAGCTAAAAATTACCTAAAAGTGCCACAGTGTGATGATTTTTAAAGTTGAAAAACATTTTTTGAGTTTCTTCCCACTGGCTCAACATACAATTACTCCAGTTGCAGAATGCCAATCTTTCTGATATGGATGCTGAATTATGTTACCTTGAACACCTGGTGTTTCCTTTTTGTCATCTATATTCTTCTTGACTGATCAGGTGTCCACTCTCTTTTAATTTTTCTGTTTTTTTTAATCTGATGCATGGAGGTGATAATCAAGCTCCAACAGATCTAAAATGTTTAAATACCCTTCAAGTTCCTGGCCTGCATCACACTGGCACTGCCTTTTTTGTTTTCTATGTAATCCTTCACACCAATAGCACATGTGGGTAAAGAAAGCTCCATAGTTGGCATTTCTGATCACAAAGCTGTAGCATAAAGAGTATTTGATATATGGATAATGTTGTCCTCATGAGGTAGGCAGGAGACATCCCTTTTCAAATTGGACTCCTCCTAATCCTAGTTTGGAATCTATAAAATAGGATAAAAATGCTCACTTACCTACCACATGGAATACTGAAAGTTAATGAACTTCATAATTATTTAGCTAATTATGATGACAGTTACTAGGCTAAATTTAAATGGAGCTGCTCCAGGAATTAATTTGACTGCCTGTGATGCTGTCCTCAGATGCTCAGCCACAGAGTTTGTATTCCAGTGTAAATAAATAGCCACTCCATGCTAGAGGCAAGGATAGAATCCAGTTCTCTAGAAAATTGCCTTAATCAGAGACTACCTACTCTCCCCTGAAGTGCCCATCCACAACGCACTTTCCAACTTTTGCAACAATTAGTTTGAGGTTTTACAACAAGACTTTCCTTTCCTGAACAAGCCTGATTTGTCCCCAACTCACTGTTTTGTGTGCGTGAAATGAAATAACCTTGAAGAGTTGGAACCTTGTAGCTCTAGTTATTGTTCCTGACTGTGGTTGGCCACTGTGCTACTGGGTACAGGGACAGAGATCATTGTCTCTTTTGTGCTGAGCAGCAAGAGGAAAAGAAAGAAGCAGCCTGGAGAAGTAAAGGGTGAGAACCATTTTCCAGTTGGTCTAATAAAAGGTATCATTTTGGAACCAAGAGTTATAGTTTTTTGCATGTCTTTTGGTCTCAGACCAACACAGCTACCAAGTACACCCCTTTTGCATCAAGGACACTTCAGGTACTACTGAAGCAGTAAGGCAGGTAACACTGAGAAAACAGACAGACAGCATCCAGTACATGACCCAAAGTACTGTCACATTAAATTAATTATATTGATGTGAGTATTTCTATCAAAAGAAACAGGATTTGTTAGAAGGCAGTGAAAACAGGAAGTGAATGCTCCTGATAAAGGCTTTTGGGCCCCAAACATTGGGGTTTTTTTCATTCCCAGTTCTTACTTGCAATAAGTATTTCACTTTTAGTCCAAATGCTCATTTACTGGTGTAATTACTTTAGTGTACTCATGTGTTGGGAAAGATAGCTGGTAGCTGGCTTCAGATTTACAATAAAGAATCATAAAATTGTCACTAAATACTATATTTTCTCACATATATCAGGCCTCAGAAATTATACACTTTGCCTTTTGAAAGGCAAAATTAAGAAAAAAGATCTTTCCTTGTAGTAAGTAACTGAGTAGCAGCAATAGAGAGTGGAGCTTACTCATTGGGTACATCTACATGTGCAAATGCTACAGGGTGGGTTTACTCTATAGTAAATTACTCAGGAGTAAACCCACCCTGGGGAGACATCTACATGTGCAGGGATTTGGGGGCAGATTTGCTGCTCCTGGCAGCAGTCTTTTCCCATCCACTCTAGCCCTGAACCAGGCCCCTGCACCAGCCAGGGGGAGTTCTAGGCTCGACCTAGGTGCTAGCTAGCCCAGGGGCTGGCAGGGAGCATGAGGCCAGGAGACAGCTGCCTTCTGGAAGGGGCTGGGAGATTGCTCCCTGGCTCTGGGACTGCCTGCTGCAGGGGTGGACTCCACCACCAGAGCCCAGGCAGAGACAATGCTGATCAGAGCAGGGGGCTTGGAAGTATCTGCAGGGGAGGGGCAGGTCCCGGCCTCCTGCCCCAATCCGCCGGTGGGGCATCCAGCAGCAAGCAAGAAAATCCCCGCCCAGCCAGGGTCTCACTGTTTCACTGCCCAGCAAGGGGCTTGCTACTAGCTGCCCCACTGGTGGATCAGGGCAGGGGGCTGGGACCTGCCCCTCACCTGAGGCTCTTCCCAAGCCCCATGCCTTGATTGCCTGATCAGGGCACAGGGCTAGGACCTTCTGCTTACTGGGATAGTTCTTGGCCAGCCCTGGGCTGTGTGAGGAAGTCTGCATGTGCCCTGGAGCTGGCTCAGACTTCCCAAAATGGAACAGTCCCCGATCACCTCCAGGCTGCACGTGCAGACTTCCCCTGGACCTGCCCCCCTGACCAGTCAGGGGCAGGTCCCAGCCAACTCCAGGCGGGACGGAGAACTCTCCTCATGCAGGAAGTTCCCAGCTCCTGCTCTGCAATTGCAGAGCGAGGGCTGGGAGCTTGTTCCCAGTTCCAACCCCATGTTCACAGTTGTGATCATGCAGCTGAGGCTGGGAACAGGTTGGGAGCTAAAAATTACCTAAAAGTGCCACAGTGTGATGATTTTTAAAGTTGAAAAACATTTTTTGAGTTTCTTCCCACTGGCTCAACATACAATTACTCCAGTTGCAGAATGCCAATCTTTCTGATATGGATGCTGAATTATGTTACCTTGAACACCTGGTGTTTCCTTTTTGTCATCTATATTCTTCTTGACTGATCAGGTGTCCACTCTCTTTTAATTTTTCTGTTTTTTTTAATCTGATGCATGGAGGTGATAATCAAGCTCCAACAGATCTAAAATGTTTAAATACCCTTCAAGTTCCTGGCCTGCATCACACTGGCACTGCCTTTTTTGTTTTCTATGTAATCCTTCACACCAATAGCACATGTGGGTAAAGAAAGCTCCATAGTTGGCATTTCTGATCACAAAGCTGTAGCATAAAGAGTATTTGATATATGGATAATGTTGTCCTCATGAGGTAGGCAGGAGACATCCCTTTTCAAATTGGACTCCTCCTAATCCTAGTTTGGAATCTATAAAATAGGATAAAAATGCTCACTTACCTACCACATGGAATACTGAAAGTTAATGAACTTCATAATTATTTAGCTAATTATGATGACAGTTACTAGGCTAAATTTAAATGGAGCTGCTCCAGGAATTAATTTGACTGCCTGTGATGCTGTCCTCAGATGCTCAGCCACAGAGTTTGTATTCCAGTGTAAATAAATAGCCACTCCATGCTAGAGGCAAGGATAGAATCCAGTTCTCTAGAAAATTGCCTTAATCAGAGACTACCTACTCTCCCCTGAAGTGCCCATCCACAACGCACTTTCCAACTTTTGCAACAATTAGTTTGAGGTTTTACAACAAGACTTTCCTTTCCTGAACAAGCCTGATTTGTCCCCAACTCACTGTTTTGTGTGCGTGAAATGAAATAACCTTGAAGAGTTGGAACCTTGTAGCTCTAGTTATTGTTCCTGACTGTGGTTGGCCACTGTGCTACTGGGTACAGGGACAGAGATCATTGTCTCTTTTGTGCTGAGCAGCAAGAGGAAAAGAAAGAAGCAGCCTGGAGAAGTAAAGGGTGAGAAGCTGAACCATTTTGGGTAACAGAGCAACTGTTGCCTGAACAGTGGTAGTACACTGCCATCCTGTACTTGGCGGCAGGTAGAACAAGTGGGTTTAACAGATATTTGACAGCAGGTGAATGTTGTGGCTCAGGAATCTTGGGTTCATTTCTAGATTTAAAAAGGGAATTTTTTTTTGTGATTGTAGGCCAGTAGTAGGGACCCAGTCAGTCCCCGCGCTTACTGGTGTGATGGCCGCCACAATGCCCCGCAGTCCGTAGACCACCGGGTCAGCCCGATGAAGAGGAGCAAGCCCACAGGCCAACAGCATGCCCCCACATGCACCCACTCTCTTAGTAGGGGAGGAAAACAATGGGTGACGTGTTCCCTGGGCACAGATGAGAGCCAGAAGCTGGGCTCCACTAGAGCCCAGGGCACAGCCCAGGAAGAGAACAAGTGGTCAGCATATCTGGAGCTGCCTAGAGCTCGGAGGCCACAGCTGCAGACAGTGATGAGCCCCACAATGGTTGGGGGCAGCCGTGAAGCACATGGGGGCATGCAGGGGTCCGGGTTGGCCCAGGCAGCACCAGCCCCAGAGATGAGGAGGCACTAGCAGGCACTGGCCCATGCTACTTCCCTCCACTGGAGCCAAGCAGTCTCCTCCTTGAGACCAGCTCAACCCCAGCTCCTTCCACAGAATCCTGACCACCCTGCAAGCAGTGGTCACGTACTTACAGGGGCCACCCAGGGGTTCATAACGCCTATATCCCCAGACTACCTGAAGGGTTTGGCCCAACACAGGCCTTCCCATTTGAACTAGGCTCACAATAGGGGGCGAACCCTGAAGAGCCTCAACTGCCTGAAGAAAGGTGGGGCCCAAAGCAGACACAATACAACTATTTACATTATATTGGCTTGTTTATTTCTACATGGCCTGGACGCCATTGGCTGCAGACCCACACCAGGATTCCAGGGCTCAGCCAACTCATGCTGGTCCCAGGGCATTTGGCTTTCTTCTCTTGATGGACCTTTCTACCCAGAACATGGAGTCAGGCAGCTAGGAAGACTAGGTGCTTACCCTGATCATCACCAGGACACCCGAGTGGAAATGGGTGGGTGCATAGGGGAGGCAGAGCCCCACAGAAGACCCCCAGATATTGAGATCGGCACCCATCTCAATGAATCCCATACGGTCAGATACGACCTCTTGATGTCCTTTAAAGTTACATCAAGTGGCGGTGGGCAGGATATAGAAAGGGGACAAAACACCTATTGAGGGTGCAGCACCTAGGCCCCACCCTGGTGTGGCCCCTCAGCCCAGGTCCCATTACAAGGCTCTTTTTCATAATTTGATCCCTTCTGTCTAGGTGCCATCCCTTCTGTCTGGGTGCCTTCCAACTTGTCCTTGTCTCAGTTCCAGTCCCATACTAATCCCCAGCCTTAGACTCCTCATCCAAATTTTGTTCATCTCAACCAGATTCCTTCTTTTCAAAGCTCCTTGTCCTAGTTCCTCTCCCCATCCCATGCTCCCTGTCTAATTTGTCTTGCCCCCATTGATATCCCAGGGCAGAATCCTATTTCAGTTTACCAAGCCCAAATGGGAGCTTTCCAAGCTGTGCAAGTGATCCTTATGCAGTTTGTGATCCCACTACCCATGCACTGTGGATGTGCTAGCATACATTGAGCTGAGCTGTTCACTAGCTGGGCAGCTATATGACTCCATATGCTGGGTGAACATGAGTCATGAATGTCTACCTGGTGGAAATGAAATGGGGCCAAACATGAGCAGTTTTTCATGGGAACAGATTATTCTTGAATTTGAGACCAGAAGAGACTATTAGCTCATCTAATCTGATTTCCTTTATATTATGGGTCATTCATTTTCCTTGTACTAAGCCCAATAACTTGTGTTTGGCTGAAGCAGGTCTCCCACAAAGGCATCCAGTTACAGTTTAAATACATCAAGAGATGGAGAATCCAGTTTTGGCAATATGAATGAATAAAAGCATAATCAAGGGAGATTAACTGAGTACATTTAAAACTGAAATACAATGGAGGACAATGGTTATGCTAATTAAATACATATTAACACATCATGCAAACCTTAAGATTGATTCTGCACACACCTACTCAAGTTATACATATGCAAAATGGATCAGGCTCGCATTTTGTGGGTAATGATCTATGGAATATTAATGTACTCTATGCCACCCTTGTTAAACCTCCTGAAATAAAACTTGATAAATAATTGTTTTTAAATGCCAGGCAATAGCAGTCTTCACCAATCTAAGTTAAATGTTTATTCTAAATATTTAGAGCTCTTTAAAACATGGCAAAAATATATTTTTATTGTCATTTTTATAAAAGTTACATAGGAAAAAGGATGGCTGGATTCTTTCCTTGCTAAGGTTAGCAATTCAATCAATTGACACAATTTTATGAGAATACAACCTTCTTGTATTCCCTGTTCATATAAAAGAAATGGTAAGGGGAGCTTTAATGAGGGCCTGTGAGCACAATTCTAAAAGTTTTGTACTGTTAATCACCATTATTGCTTATACTAGATGTTACGGCTGTGCTTAACTACTAGACACTGAAAATAACACTCAGCTGGCTCCCCCCCTCCTCACCCTGCTTAAGACTTCCAAGTAGTTTGAGGACATCCTCATCTCTCCAGAAGAAGCTTGTAAAAAGAGCAGTATGTAGACTATCTATTAATTATTTGTGTAGGGGCCAGCATACTGAAAAGTGGTAATTATTCAGAAACTGGTTGGGAGAATCTGCACTAAACACATGAACATTCTTTTTTTAGAGAGAATACAGGATTGTTTTCTTGTGCAGTTTGTTCAACAGTTAATGTAGTGCAAGGCTAATCTGTACGGAGTTGCAGCGGGAATACTGCAATTCTGAAAATGCAGAATTTGCAGAACTTTAAAAATCTAGTAATTACGAGCCAGATTCTGCCATTGCTCATCTGCAGCAGTCGTCTTGTAGCTTTGCCTTTTAAACCTAACTCTGATCTCAAAGCAGTTTTATGCTACATTATTATTATTTAAGTAAGTGATATGGTAAAGATAGGTGAAAAAACATGAAAAAGGAAGTTAAGGCAAAGGAGCTGAGGATGGCATCCCAAGTAAAGGATAACAAAAAATTGTTTTTTAGATATATAGGGAGTAAAAGGAAGGCCCAGGGTGGAATAGGACCCCTACTAAATGGGCAGAAGCAACTGGTGATGGACAGGGGGCACAAGGCTGAACTCCTCAATAAGTTCTTTGCCTCAGTGTTCCTAAGTGAGGGGCAAGACAAGTCTCTCACTGGGGTTGTAGAGAGGCAGCAGCAAGGCACCAGACTTCCATGCGTAGACCCTGAGATGGTGCAGAGGCACTTGGAGGAACTGGATGCCTTTAAGTCGGCAGGCCTGGATGAGCTCCATCTGAGAGTGCTGAAGGCACTGGCCGACATCATAGCAGAGCCACTGGCGGGAATATTTGAACACTCGTGGCGCACGGGCCAAGTCCAGGAGGACTGGAAAAGGGCCAATGTGGTCCCCATTTTCAAGAAGGGGAGGAAGGAGGACCCAGGCAACTATAGGCCAGTCAGTCTCACCTCCATCCTTAGCAAAGTCTTTGAGAAAATTATCAAGGCTCACATTTGCGAGAGCCCGGCAGGACAAATTATGCTGAGGGGAAACCAGCACGGGTTCAGGGCAGGCAGATCGTGCCTGACCAATCTAGTCTTTTTTTATGACCAGGTTACAAAACGCCTGGACACAGGAGGAGGGGTGGATGTCGTACACTTAGACTTCAGGAAGGCCTTCGATACAGTATCCCACCCCATACTGGTGAACAAGTTAAGAGGCTGTGACTTGGATGACTACACAGTCCGGTGGGTGGCGAATTGGCT
>NW_005842410.1:608300-610552 GCF_000455745.1 Alligator sinensis | reverse complement strand
CCTATGCAGGGGGTCAGACTCGATGATCTATTGAGGTCCCTTCCGACCCTAGCATCTATGAATCTATGAGATAAACAGAGGTGTGCAAATGAAAAATAGCAGAGGCTTTCATGCACATCAAACACTTTGGTCATTCAATATCAACCAGAGTAGGCAGAAGTCCTCCTGAAACACCATTAGGTCATTTCACTCTGGTTTAACTAGTGGGAAGTAACAGGGGAAGCTGTTCCAGGCACCAGCTTGGAGGGAGAATTGGGAGGCTTAAAAAAAGGTAACTGCTGCTGGCAGTCACACGTTCATGATCATGAACCTGAAGTCACCACTTCCATTTTGCCCTGGACACCTGGTGCTGAAACCCCTGTTGGGGTGCTGAACCCTTTGTGTGGGGGACGAACCCCCTTTTGGGGGGCCGAACCCTTTGTGTGGAGGCTAAATCCCCTGTTGGGAAGCTGAATCCCTTATATGGAGGCTAAATCCCCTGTTGGGGGGCCATAGCCCTTGTGGGGGGGACCAACCCCTTGTGTGGGGACCATTGCCCTGTGGGAGGGCAGCAAAATATGTATTCATTAATTCATGAAACCTGTATTTAGAGTTCACTTCAGCATTATGATGAGACTTGCTTTAACACTGTAGATATATCAATAAAACATTGTCCAACTGATTGCTGTCTCTGTCTCACTCTCTCTCTCTCTCTTTATAGAGGTGTTTTGTTTTACTTAAGGAGGAACATGGATTTGGGGGTATTTTAGAGAGTGATTTGGGGATTTTTTTTATCAAGGATTTTTCAGTTTTCCAATAGGGAGGCCAGTGGCAGGATTCTGTCTGCTCAGAGCTGGCATCTTGGACCCAGCTGGCTGTGACTGACCTCCTGGCCAAATGGGGCCAAGTGGACATGCTTTGACAGCTCAAAGCAGGACACCACACCCGGAACATCTTCCGGCTGATAGTTGCTCAGATTGTTGAGCAGGGGGCACAAATGGCAGTAGTGCCGCACAAAGGCCAACCCTGCAATCGCAGTCCACTGGCAGCTAGACCAGAGGGGCAGATGCCTCTACTGGCTGTGCAGTCCCCTCCAGGTCTGGCAGGTGCACAGCAGGATGACAAGATCGAATGGTCACAAACTGCTCCATGACTGTTTCAGGCTGGACATAAGGAAGAACTTCTTTACTGTGTGAGCCTCCAAGGTTTGGAATAGATTGCTGCTGGAGGTGGTTCAAGCACCTACTCTGAACACCTTCAAGAGACATCTGGATGTTTATCTTGCTGGCATCCTATGATCCATGCTGACATCCTGCCCCTGGGGCAGGGGACTGGACTTGATGATCTTTCACGGTCCCTTCTAGCCCTAATTTCTATGAAATCTATGAAATCCACATCTGGCAGGTGCACAGCAGGTCACAGCCAGGCAGCAGCCTCCACTGCCAGATGGCTGCAGTGGGTAGAGGGTGCAGGGAACTCTCAGGGCTGCTTCAGCAGTCCAGCTGGCACAAGGGGTCCTGTCCCCAGGTACCAATTGGCTGGGCCCCAGAAGCTCCTGAGAGCTAGTAGCCCTGAGCTACTTTCCAGGGCAGCTTTTTATACTGCTGGGGACAGCACAGGTGCTGGCCCCAGGCCCTAGCTCTCCCTGGCTGAAGATCCGGGAGGAGCCAGGCAGGGTTATTTTGCCCCAAGTTGTACAATTTGCTCCACAACAAAGTGCATGTCTTAGCACTTGCACTGAAGCAAAAAGTCCCGGCTCAAATTTGCACCACTTCTATTTGAGCTGCTGCAAGCACAAGTGCTTGCATGTGTGGACACACCCAAGGAGTCTCTTGCAGGCTCTCTGATGAAGAAATTCCTTCTTACAGAAGCAGCAGCTTTTTCCCATTCTGCTGCCCCAATGTGACAGTGTTTACAGTTGATTAGTAATATACAGGTTTTCCTCAATTTATGGTGTACGTGCATTCCCAGAGAACAGCACATAAATTGAATTTGCATAAAGCGAACCCACTTTACAGTGTAACAAATAGGGATAGGCTCCCATGGCAGTAATGGAGGGAGGGAGGCTGGAACTAGCGAAGAGGTGGGGAGAGGGGTGCCACTTCTGGGACTGTACAAGGCAGCAAAGTAGAGGGAACAGAGCAGCACTCACCCCAGCCCTGGCTGCAGTGGCCCCAGGAGCAGCTGGTGCCAGCTGCCTAAAGCCAGTGGGCTGCACCATGCTCCGCCTGTCCCCACCCAGCTCTGCTCCTGGGTTGCACCATGTCTTGGTG